>NC_143026.1:18555000-18622500 GCF_057628025.1 Oncorhynchus mykiss | reverse complement strand
TTAGGAGAGCAGAGGCAGCCGGAGAGAGGAGCCGGCGATATGAGGGAACACGGCTGGCAAGGAAGCCCGAGAGGCAGCCCCAAAAATTTCTTGGGGGGGGGCTAACAGGGAGTATGGCTACGCCAGGTAGGAGACCTGGGCAGACTCCCTGTGCTTACCGGGGGGCTAGAGAGACCGGACAGGCACCGTGTTATGCAGTGGTGCGCACGGTGTCTCCAGTGCGGGTGCATAGCCCGGTGCGGTATATTCCAGCTCCGCGTGTCGGCCGGGCTAGATTGAGCGTCGAGCCTAATGCCATGAAGCCGGCTCTACGCAGCTGGTCCCCAGTGCGTCTCCTTGGGCCGGTTTACATGGCACCAGCCTTGCGCTCGGTTTCTCCGGTTCGCCTGCATAGTCCAGTGCGGGCTATTCCACCTCGCCGCACTGGCAGGGCGACCGTGAGCATTCAACCAGGTAAGGTTGGGCAGGCTCGGTGCTCAAGAGCTCCAGTGCGCCTGCACGGTCCGGTTTTTCCAGTACCACCTCCACACCCCAGCCCTCCGGTAGCAGCTCCCCGCACCAGGCTTCCTGTGCGTGTCCTCGGCCCAGTACCACCAGTGCCAGCACCACGCATCAGGCCTACAGTGCGCCTCGCCTGTCCAGCGCTGCCAGAGCCTCCCTTCTCTTCAGCGCTGTCGGAGTCTCCTGCCTGTTTAGCGCTGTTAGAGCCTGCCTTCTCTACAGCGCTGCCGGAGTCTCCCGCCTGTTCAGAACTGCCAGTTAGCATAGAGCTGCCAGTTAGCATAGAGCTGCCAGTTAGCATAGAGCTGCCAGTTAGCATAGAGCTGCCAGTTAGCATAGAGCTGCCAGTTAGCTTAGAGCTGCCAGTTAGCAAGGAGCTGCCAGTCTGCAAGGAGCTGCCAGTCTGCATAGAGCTGCCAGTCTGCATGGAGCTGCCAGTCTGCAAGGAGCCGCCAGAGCTGCCAGTCTGCAGGATGCCGCCAAAGCTGCCAGTCTGCAAGGAGCCGCCAGAGCTGCCAGTCTGCAAGGAGCCGCCAGAGCTGCCAGTTAGCATGGAGCAGCCAGGGCCGCCAGTCAGCATGGAGCAGCCAGGGCCGCCAGTCAGCATGGAGCAGCCAGGGCCGCCAGTCAGCATGGAGCAGCCAGTCAGCATGGAGCAGCCAGTCAGCATGGAGCAGCCAGAGCAGCCAGTCAGCATGGAGCAGCCAGAGCTGCCAGTCAGCATGGAGCAGCCAGTCAGCATGGAGCAGCCAGAGCTACCAGTCATCATGGAGCAGCCAGAGCAGTCTGCCAGCATGGAGCAGCCAGAGCTGTCAGTCAGCATGGAGCAGCCAGAGCAGCCAGTCTGTGTCGACCAGTCTCTTCCAGATCTGCCAGTCGTCCAGACTCTTCCAGATCTGCCAGTCGTCCAGACTCTTCCAGATCTGCCAGTCGACCAGACTCTTCCAGATCTGCCCGTCGTCCAGACTCTTCCAGATCTGCCAGTCGTCCAGACTCTTCCAGATCTGCCAGTCGTCCAGACTCTTCCAGATCTGCCAGTCGTCCAGACTCTTCCAGATCTGCCAGTCGTCCAGACTCTTCCAGATCTGCCAGTCGTCCAGACTCTTCCAGATCTGCCAGTCGACCAGACTCTTCCAGATCTGCCAGTCGACCAGACTCTTCCAGATCTGCCAGTCGACCAGACTCTTCCAGATCTGCCAGTCGACCAGACTCTTCCAGATCTGCCAGTCGGCCAGATTCTCCCAGATCTGCCAGTCGGCCAGATTCTCCCAGATCCGCCAGTCAGCCAGGATCTTCCAGAACCGCCAGCCAGCCAGGATCTGCCGGATCTAACCACCTGCCTGAGCTTCTTCTCAGTGCTGAGCTTCTTCTCAGTGCTGAGCTTCCTCTCAGGGCTGAGCTACCCATCTGTCCCGAGTTACCTCTGTCCCAAGCTGTCCCTCTGTCCCATGTTATCATTGTGGTGGGTAACCTATTTAGGGACGTTTAGGAGGGGGATTAAAACTGTCATGGAGTGGGGTCCACGTCCAGCGCCAGAGCCGCCACCGCGGACAGATGCCCACCCAGACCCTCCCCTATAGGTTCAGGTTTTGCGGCCGGAGTCCGCACCTTGGGGGGGGGGGGGGTACTGTCACGCCCTGACCATAGTTTACTTTGTATTTTCTATGTTTTGATTGGTCAGGGTGTGATCTGAGTGGGCATTCTATGTTTCATGTCTTGTTTGTCTATTTCTATGTTCAGCCTGATATGGTTCTCAGTCAGAGGCAGGTGTTCGTCATTGTCTCTGATTGGGAACCATATTTAGGTAGCCTGGGGTTCACTGTGTGTTTGTGGGTGATTGTTCCTGTCTATGTGTTTTCACCAGATAGGCTGTTTAGGTTTTCGTTACGTTTATTGTTTTTGTAGTGTTTGTGTTTAGTGTGTTTTTTTTCATTAAACATGAATCGCAATCGACACGCTGCATTTTGGTCCGACTCTCCTTCTCACGAAGAAAACCGTTACAAAAAAGCAGGCAGGACCTGAGAAGAATTTGCATGAAGCAGACATCAAAGAGCCAGAGCCCGTCTGACATACAAGTACATGTATCTACTATGTTTAAAATGAATATGAATTCATATTTATACATATAAAACATTATTTATATTACGTTAATTGTGCAGACACCATTATCAGTGCTTGGAGGGTTGGAGCGTCATACTCAAAAGTGTGTGCGTGCTAGTGAGGCACGGGTCACCTGTTTGTACACCTGCACCCATCTGTAATTGCTAAGAACCCATCAGTAACCGCCCGACTGTATGTAATAAAGTGAAAATCTGAGGCCCGCACCCAACCCAAACCCACAAACATAGAACATAGGCCAACATAGGCCAAGCTTCAATTATTGAATCAGGTGTGTCAGTTTAGAGTTAACACTATTATGTGAAACGTCTGGGGGGGACCAGATGAGATGGTTGTGGAAACCCTGCTTTGGGCTACAGTCAGAGATGGAGGAATGATTTCGATAGGGGGTACAAGATCATTGTTTTCTTCTCATTTAATACACACAGTTTCTCTTCTGTGATTGTGTGTTGCCCCAGAAGACTAAATAAACCCTTGCTCACCAGAATAATGTCATAAATCGATAGAATGAATGCGCCAATCTAGGTGACATTGGTAAAGTGTTCTCTGTCATCTCTGCTTCTTTTGCGTAACAAGGGCATTTAGGGACTGAGGAGAAAATGGAATAACAAAAAAGAAAGAGTTATAAGGAAATGGAAAACTGTGAAAATAACCCAACATGTTTCTGATAAGATTTCAGTTCGGCTTGGATGGATATTTGATGTGGTTGAAATACTACCAGCTTTTTTTTTACGATGCTGATAAAGATAGCAACTTTATAGACGGTCCATAACTACCACATTTTCATTCTCTCAAGATGCTGAAAGAAATAAATCATATTTCTCCAGACCTGTTCCCGAGTAAAATTTGGTCAGTGGTTTGGTCAGTGGTGGAAAAAGTACAGAATTGTCATACTTAAAAAAATATATATATACCTTAAGAGGAAATGACTCAAGTAAAAGTGAAAGTCACCCAGTAAAATACTACTTGAGTAAAATACTACTTGAGTAAAATACTACTTGAGTAAAATTCTAAAACTATTTGTTTTAAAATATACTTAAGTGTCAAAAGTAAATGTACTTGATCAAATATACTTGATAATATAAGTAAAAGTACAGATACCCAACAAAACTACTTAAACAATACTTTAAAGTATTTTTACTTAAGTACTTTACACCACTGCATTTGGTGTATCATGTTTTTTTTGGTTGTTGATTTTTACTTATTTTTACTTACTTTTTACTGGGCCAAATAAAATGCAGCCCACCTCTTGCAAAACCCTATCCTAGTGTATGAATCAAGTTATTCTTTGAAGAGGTACGTTTTCAGACGTTCTCGTAAAAAGGGCAGGGACTCGGCTGTCCTGACGTTAGGGGAAAGCTTGTTCCACCATTGAGGTGCCAGGACAGATTAGCCCCGGCATTTTTTGTACTGCTCTCACAGCTTGCTAGTGTGGCATTGCTGACACTCACAGCTAGTTAGCTAGGGTTAACTATTAGCCACAGCATTGCTTATACTCAGGACTAGGCATGTTACATTAGCTCTGGCATTCTTTACTGTAAATACACTCACTGCTAGATAATAATAGCCCTAGCATTCTTTCACTACACGCACAGCTAGCTAGTGTTTGCCACAGCATTCTTTAAATACACTCACCATTAACGAAGTTTAGCAATTAGCTACATGCATTCTTTAACAAGTTCAACCATGTCCAGGGTGCTTCTTTTCTTCCCGTTTCCCTCCATTAGAGAAACACATACATTGACAACCTTCCTGACAGTAAAGGTTCAAATGCAGCCTCTGCCCCTGACACCACAAACAGACCTCTCTCTCACTCACAATCAAAATAATACTCTGTGAATACTGTACTGTTGAAGGCATTCAAAAGTTAACCTGTACTGCAGCACAGGTAAAAACATGCGCTTCAATGTTAATGTAACTGCACCTTCAGGGAAGTATTTCTGTAATTAGCTACACTTCACATTTACGATGTATCTGTGCTGCAGCAAAGGCATTTGAAAGAGTAACTTCTTAGTTCCCAGAATTGTAACACTGTATGTAAGGTCATGGGATTGATAGCACTGGTTTGATTGTGCTGCAGAATCAGTATAGGACAGTGAAATGAGTGATGAATTGTTGTGCTATGAACATGGGTTACATAGACTGTAGCGGATGCCGTTCCATTTGGGCGGCTCCATTCTTATCTCCATTCTTATTCAAAGGCAGTTCCTGTTTAAAAGGAAGTTGGCATAGCAATTCATAGTGATTCTTATTAAGATAAGAAATGCTTTTATTGTTGGAAACGTATCTTTTTCGGTGGTGATGGATTACGAGCTGTCTCGGATGCGTTGCTCGAGAATGTGGCGAGATATTTACGGCAAGCTCCTCGCTTTGCAATAGCTAAGTTTATAACCTGCCAACATTCCTGCAGAGAGAAGCAAGAGAGAGAGAGAGAGAGAGAGAGAGAGAGAGAGAGAGAGAGAGCAAAAACAAAAACAAACGAGAGGTGTAAATGTGTGAAAGATCAACAAATGCCCCTCAGAGAGAGAGTGTGAAGGGGAGCAAGAGAGGGAGGAAAGGGATGGAGAAAGAGGAGGGCCTCTGACACAGATCTAGGACTTGGTGTGAGTTGAGTGATTCAGTGGCTGGGCAGACACCACACAAGGCTCCAGTGTTGGAGGGTATAGGCCCAGGGACCAGGGTCCAGCCCAGCTGTCTTCCCAGCCAGTGTGAGATAACCCTGGGCCCTCTGCTACTCCCTGCCCCCCTTCAGCTGTCACAGCCTGGAGAAACAGCCAATTCACAGGCAGGACATTGGGTCAGTGTTCAAGGCATGAAGGTGAGATTGATGGGACACAAACACTCACACAAATACACAGCCGCATGTGAGTGCATGGGTGGACATACATACACACAGAAACACACACTCAAAAATAAACATTCCCATGTGCTCATAACATTTACACATGAGACTATTAGACACAGATACATACTGTAAGCCAGGGCTCCAGAATGTGACCATTTAGTCGCGACCCTTTGAATTGCCTGTGCAAGTAACATATTTTAGAGGTCACATCGATGTGAGCTGCACAATCTATGGTCACCTCACTCAAAACGTCCTATTTTTTAAGGAGGCTAAAAC
Source organism: Oncorhynchus mykiss (assembly GCF_057628025.1). Classification (NCBI taxonomy): domain Eukaryota; kingdom Metazoa; phylum Chordata; class Actinopteri; order Salmoniformes; family Salmonidae; genus Oncorhynchus; species Oncorhynchus mykiss. The sequence continues at coordinate 18,616,760 of NC_143026.1, read as the reverse complement.
TATGATTTTGCCATACAGTAAAGTGCTCTATCCTCATGATTTCTGTAAATAAGGTGTCTGCCTGCCTGCCCCAGTACCGGTTTGGGGCCTGCTACTGTGTTGAGCGAGCCACTCTCTCTCCTATACCTGGAGAAAACAAACATTTATTATAGTAAACGAAAACTGAAATGTGTTGGATTTGTATTGGATTTGCCCCAAACATAACACTTATGTATTCAGAACAAAAAGTGAATTGCTTTGACACTTTTATTTTTGCAGCTTTACTTCAGTACCTTGTTGCAAACAGGATGCATGTTTAGGAATATTTTTATTCTTCCTTCGTTTCACTCTGTCAATTAGGTTAGTATTGTTGAGTAACTACACTGTTGTTCATCCATCCTCACTTTTCTCCTATTACAGCCATTAAACTCTATGACTGTTTTATAGTCACCATTGGCCTCATGGTGAAATCCCTGAGCGGTTTACTTCCTGCACACCAGTCGCAAGACCCACTGATTGTTGCTCATTTATAAAACCCTCTTAGGCCTCACTCCCCCCTATCTGAGATATCTACTGCAGCCCTCATCCTCTACATACAACACCCGTTCTGAGATGCTGGGTCGCCCACCCTTTTTACGACATTCTGTTAAACGTCCCCAAAGCACACACATCCCTGGGTCGCTCGTATTTTCAGTTCGCTGCAGCTAGCGACTGGAACGAGCTGCATAAAACACAAACATTTCAGGATGCCTGAAATTGAAGTGTGGAGAGATATGTAAATTAACATGTTTTACATTGAATGCATTGTATTGACTTTGGCGTCAAAAGTGATGCATAGCAATGATACCATGTTATTGAATGAGATATAATATAAGAGCACACGTTGGAAATGCATGCTGAAGTGAAGTGTGTGTAGGCCTAAACCAGGTGTACAGTATGAACCATGTACAGTATGAACCATGCACACTTACTGAAAGACTGTGTAAGCCTAACGTTATGGCCAAAGAATTCGACAGATGTTCCACTAGTACTGGCACTGACAAGACAAGACAATGCAAGGAGCTTATCAGTGAAGCTAATGGAAATTCCCCCGTACCCAACACGCAGCACGCTCTTGGCTGGGCTGGGCATGCTCTGTGTGGGTACTTACCATCTGCAACAGAGAATGCCAATGCCAGTAAACAAAATACAAAAAATCCTCGGTCGATGGCACATGAAAGAACATTCCCCCCCTCCCACACACACACACACACAACCTCCACACCCCTGTCGTGTCTTTGGCTATGCCGGATTAAGTGATGTGACATGCTTTTCTATAAAATAATTTCTCCGTAATTAATATTACCCGATTGAGCTAATCATGTAAATGTAATTAACTAGAGAGTCGGGCACCACAAAATAATATTTATAGAGCTGTTAACTTCCGAATGAACTCTTAAAGACTTAGTAATATTTTACATCAATAGCAGTCAACATCAATCGTCATCTTAATTCAGTCTCATCTGAAAGTTGTAAATTATTTTATCTGCACGAACCCTGGCTATCAGCAATACAAAATTGGGTTTAATTATTTATTTACTAAATACCTAACTAATCACACAGACTTACACATACACACAATTAATCATAACTTGATTACAAATTACGTCATAAAGGAAAATGTCCCTAGCGGGCGGAACAGATATGACAGCTTGTTACACAAAAGAAAAGGGGCTGGGTTGAGTGAAAGAGCGGGAAGACTGAGGAACAAAGGGAAGACGCTGTGCTATAGTAAATACAGTATCTTATGCATTCTAAATTACCGCCCATTTGGAAAAGGAAAATGTAAGAAACATTTACTCTGAGCTGCGCTTCGGTAGGTTGGTGGTAGATGGAAGGCCGTGTTGCCCAACCGAGTCCTTTGAAGAATGTCTCTGGTGGTCAATTGGATACGTTGTAGTAATGTTGTTGTGTGGTAGATGGGATACTCTGTCTGTTCCTTCCTAACCTGCGTTTGCAGCTGCAGTTGCTAAGGTTCAAGGGTCTGGGTGGAAGCTAGTAAACTCCTATGGTCATCATCACACATAGTAGTTGGAAAGACAGCACAATCAGATCTGGGACCTGGCTAACAACTAGTATAATTAGCTGTAAGAACATTGAGGGAGGGTGGTCACTGGAGAGGAACCCGGAGGCCATTACAGATAGGATACAGATATGATCACAACACAGTGTTGATTTATCATCATTTACAAGGTGTCTGGATGTTCTCTCCACAGCTGAGCAGCTACATATCGGAGATACTGTTCTGGTATGCGTTCCAAGTGGCACACTATTCCCTATATAGTGCACACCTTTTAACCAGAGTCCTATGGGCCAAGGTGAAAACAAGTGCACTATACTGGGATTGTGAGGCCAATTTGGGACGCACATAATGTTCTGCTCATTTTGCAGCCTGGTTGGACTGTCCCAGCTCTGAGTGTGTGTATGTGTGTGTGTGTGTGTGTGTGTGTGTGTGTGTGTGTGTGTGTGTGTGTGTGTGTGTGTGTGTGTGTGTGTGTGTGTGTGTGTGTGCGTGTGTGTGCGTGTGTGTGCGTGTGTGTGCGTGTGTGTGTGTCAATATGGCCTGTCCTGTCAGATGAGGCCAGTTTATTAGAGACTGCAGCAGTCAACCGCATCAGGGAACACATTAGCTACAGGCTAATGGGAGATGCTGGGTCGCCCACCCTTTTACTAGACCATTTAGACCAGAGATGTCAAACACAGGGCCCGGGTCCAATACGGAGTGGGTCCAATCTGACTGTGTGTGGTTTGAGTAAAAAAATACAAAATATATACAGTGCATTCGGAAAGTATTCAGACCCCTTGACTTTTTCTACATTGTTATGTTACAGCCTTATTCTAAAATCGATGACATTTTTTTCCCCCCTCATCATCAAAACACAATACCCCATAATGACGAAGCAAAAACAGGTTTTTAGAAATGCATGCAAATGTATTACAAATAAAAAATATATAACATTTACATAAGTATTCAGACCTTTTCCTCAGTACTTTGTTGAAGCACCTTTGGCAGCAATTACAGCCTCAAGTCTTCTTGGGTATGATGCTACAAGCTTGAGTTTCTCCCATTCTTCTCTGCTGATCCTCTCAAGCTCTGCCAGGTTGGATGGGGAGCGTAGCTGCACAGCTATTTTCAAGTCTCTTTAGAGTAGTTCGATCGGGTTCAAGTCAGGGCTCTGGCTTGGCCACTCAAGGACATTCAGAGACTTGTCCCGAAACCACTCCTGTGTTGTCTTGGCTGTGTGCTTAGTGTCGTTGTCCTGTTGGAAGGTGAACCTTCGCCCCAGTCTGAGGTCCTGAGCACTCTGGAGCGGGTTTTCATCAAGGATGTCTCTGTACTTTGTCTCTGTACTTTGCAAAGACTAGTCTCCCAGTCTTTGCTATTGAAAAAAATACCCAGAGCATGATGCTGCTACCACCATGCTTCACTGTAGGGATGGTGGCAGGTTTCCTCCAGAAGTGATGCTTGGCATTCAGGCCAGAGTTCAATCTTGTTTTAATCAGAGCTGAGAATCTTGTTTCTCATTGTCTTTAGGTACCTTTTGGCAAACTCCAAGCGGGCTGTCATGTGCCTTTTACTGAGAAGTGGCTTCAGTTTGGCTACTCTACCATGGCCTGATTGGTGGAGTGCTGCAGAAATGGTTGTCCTTCTGGAAGGTTCTTCCATCTCTACAGAGGAACTTTGGAGCTCTGTCAGAGTCACCATCGGGTTGTTGGTCACCTCCCTGACCAAGGACCTTCTCCCCCCATTGCTACATTTTTTCAAGGCGGCCAGCTCTAGGAAGAATCTTAGTAGTTCCTTGCCTTGACACAATCCTATCTCAGAGCTCTATTGACAATTTTTTGGAACTCATGGCTTGTTTTTTTCTCTGACATGCACTGTCAACTGTGGGACATTGTATAGACAGGTGTGTGCCTTTCATATCATGTCCAATCAATTGATTTTACCACAGGTGGATTCCAATCAAGTTGTAGAAACATCTCAAGGATGATCAATGTAAATAGGATGTACTTGAGCTCAATTTCGAATACTTATGTAAATAAGGTATTTGTGTTTTTCATTTTTAATAAATTAGCAACATTTTCTAAAAACCTGTTTTTGCTTGTCATTGTGAGGCATTGTGTGTAGATTGTAGAGGACATTTTGTCATTTAATCCATTTTAAAATAAGGCTGTAACGTAACAAAATGTGCAAAAAGGGAAGGGGTCTGGAATCATGTAGTAACCAAAAAAACAAAAATATCTATATTTTATATGTAAGATTCTTCATAGTAGCCCCCTTTTTCTTGATGACAGCGTTGCAGACTCTTGGCATTCTCTCAGCAAGCTTCATGAGGTAGTCAACTGGAATGCATATCAACTAACAGGTGTGCCTTGTTAAAAGTTCATTTGTGGAATTTCTTTCCTTCCTAATGTGTTTGAGCCAATCAGTTGTGTTGTAACAATGTAGGGTTGGTATACAGAAGATATTTGATAAAAGACCAAGTCCATATTATGGCAAGAACAGCTCAAATAAGCAAAGATAAATGACAGTCCATCATTACTTTAAGAAATTAAGGTGGGTCAAGAACTTTTAAAGTTTCTTCAAGTGCAGTCGCAAAAACCATCAAGGGCTATGATGAAACTGGCTCTCATGTGGACCGCCACAGGAAAGGAAGACCCAGAGTTACCTCTACTGCAGAGGATAAGTTCATTAGAGTTAACTGTCTCTCATGTGGACCTCCACAGGAAAGGAAGACCCAGAGTTACCTCTACTGCAGAGGATAAGTTCATTAGAGTTAACTGTCTCTCATGTGGACCGCCACAGGAAAGGAAGACCCAGAGTTACCTCTGCTGCAGAGGATAAGTTCATTAGAGTTAACTGAACCTCAGATTGCAGCCCAAAAAAATGCTTCACAGTGTTCAAGTAACAGACGCATCTCAACATCAACTGTTCAGAGGAGACGGCGTGAATCAGGCCTTCATGGTCGAATTGCTGCAAAGATACCACTACTAAAGTACACCAATAAGAAGAAAGACTTATTTGAGCCAAGAAACATGAGCAACGGACATTAGACCGGTGGAAATCTGTCCTTTGGTCTGATGAGTCCAAATTTGAGATTTTTGGTTCCAACCACCATGTCTTTGAGAGACACAGAGTAGGTAAACGAATGATCTCCGCATGTGTGGTTCCCACCGTGAAGCATGGAGGAGGAGGTGTGATGGTGTGGGGGTGCTTTGCTGGTGACACTGTCTATAATTTATTTAGAATTCAAGGCACACTTAACCAGCATGGCTACCACATCATTCTGCAGCAATACGTCTTCCCATCTGGTTTGTTTCCCATGATCTTCGTGGGCATTATTTTCTACTTTTAAACTCGGACAAAACAGAGATGCTTGTTCTAGGTCCCATGAAACAAAGAGATCTTCTGTTGAATCTGACAATTAATATTAATGGTTGTACAGTCGTCTCAAATAAAACTGTGAAGGACCTCGGCGTTACTCTGGACCCTGATCTCTCTTTTGAAGAACATATCAAGACCATTTCAAGGACAGCTTTTTTCCATCTACGTAACATTGCAAAAATCAGAAACTTTCTGCCCAAAAATTATGCAGAAAAATTTATCCATGCTTTTGTCACTTCTAGGTTAGACTACTGCAATGCTCTACTTTCCGGCTACCCGGATAAAGCACTAAATAAACTTCAGTTAGTGCTAAATACGGCTGCTAGAATCCTGACTAGAACCAAAAAATTTGATCATATTACTCCAGTGCTAGCCTCCCTACACTGGCTTCCTGTCAAAGCAAGGGCTGATTTCAAGGTTTTACTGCTAACCTACAAAGCATTACATGGGCTTGCTCCTACCTATCTCTCTGATTTGGTCCTGCCGTACATACCTACACGTACGCTACGGTCACAAGACGCAGGCCTCCTAATTGTCCCTAGAATTTCTAAGCAAACAGCTGGAGGCAGGGCTTTCTCCTATAGAGCTCCATTTTTATGGAACGGTCTGCCTACCCATGTCAGAGACTCAAACTCGGTCTCAACCTTTAAGTCTTTACTGAAGACTCATCTCTTCAGTGGGTCATATGATTGAGTGTAGTCTGGCCCAGGAGTGTGAAGGTGAACGGAAAGGCTCTGGAGCAACGAACCGCCCTTGCTGTCTCTCCCTGGCCGGTTCCCCTCTTTCCACTGGGATTCTCTGCCTCTAACCCTATTACAGGGGCTGAGTCACTGGCTTACTGGGGCTCTCTCATGCCGTCCCTGGAAGGGGTGCGTCACCTGAGTGGGTTGATTCACTGATGTGGTCATCCTGTCTGGGTTGGCGCCCCCCCCCCTTGGGTTGTGCCATGGCGGAGGTCTTTGTGGGCTATACTCAGCCTTGTCTCAGGATGGTAAGTTGGTGGTTGAAGATAAACCTCTAGTGGTGTGGGGGCTGTGCTTTGGCAAAGTGGGTGGGGTTATATCCTTCCTGTTTGGCCCTGTCCGGGGGTGTCCTCGGATGGGGCCACAGTGTCTCCTGACCCATCCTGTCTCAGCCTCCAGTATTTATGCTGCAGTAGTTTATGTGTCGGGGGGCTAGGGTCAGTTTGTTATATCTGGAGTACTTCTCCTGTCCTATTCGGTGTCCTGTGTGAATCTAAGTGTGCGTTCTCTAATTTTCTCCTTCTCTCTTTCTTTCTCTCTCTCGGAGGACCTGAGCCCTAGGACCATGCCCCAGGACTACCTGACATGATGACTCCTTGCTGTCCCCAGTCCACCTGGCCGTGCTGCTGCTCCAGTTTCAACTGACCTGAGCCCTAGGACCATGCCCCAGGAATACCTGACATGATGACTCCTTGCTGTCCCCAGTCCACCTGACCGTGCTGCTGCTCCAGTTTAAACTGACCTGAGCCCTAGGACCATGCCCCAGGAATACCTGACATGATGACTCCTTGCTGTCCCCAGTCCACCTGACTGTGCTGCTGCTCCAGTTTAAACTGTTCTGCCTTATTATTATTCGACCATGCTGGTCATTTATGAACATTTGAACATCTTGGCCATGTTCTGTTATAATCTCCACCTGGCACAGCCAGAAGAGGACTGGCCACCTGGTAGCCTGGTTCCTCTCTAGGTTTCTTTCTAGGTTTCGGCCTTTCTAGGGAGTTTTTCCTAGCCACCGTGCTTCTACACCTGCATTGCTTGCTGTTTGGGGTTTTAGGCTGGGTTTCTGTACAACACTTTGAGATATCAGCTGATGTACGAAGGGCTATATAAATAAATGTGATTTGATTTGATTTGATTCATTATGGTGTTGAATGCTGACCTGTAGTCAATGAACAGCATTCACATAGTTGTTCCTTTTGTCCAGGTGGGAATAGGCAGTGTGCAGTGCGATTTGAGATTGCGTCATCTGTGGATCTGTTGGGGTGGTATGCGAATTGGAGTGGTTCTAGGGTATCCAGGAGGATGTTGTTGATGTGAGCCATGACCAGCCTTTCAAAGCACTTCATGGCTACTTACGTGAGTGCTATGGGGCGGTAATCATTTTGGCAGGTTACCTTCGCTTCCTTGGGCACAGGGACTATGGTGGTCTGCTTGAAACATGTAGGTATTACAGACTCAGTCAAGGAAATGTTGAAAATATCAGTGAAGATACTTGTCAGTTGTTCCATGCACGCTTTGAGTACACGTCCTGGTAATCCATCTGGCCCCGAGGCTTTGTGAATGTTGACCTGTTTTAAGGTCTCACATCAGTTACCGAGAGCAAGATCACACAGCCACCCAGAATAGCTGGTGCTCTCATGCATGCTTCAGTGTTGCTTGTCTCGAATCTAGCATAAAAGGCATTTCGCTCATCTGGTACGCTCGCATCACTGGGCAGCTCGTGTCTGGGTTTCTCTTTGTAGTCCGTATTAGTTTTCAAGCCCTGAACACATCCGACGAGTGTCAGAGCCGGTGTAGAAGGATTCTGTATCCTGTATTGACGCTTTGCTTGTTTGATGGTTTGTCTGAGGGAATAGCGGGATTTCTTATAGGCATCCGGATTAGTGTCCAGCTCCTTGAAAGCGGCAGCTCTAGCCTTGCGGATGTTGCCTGTAATCCATGGCTTCTGGTTGGGATATATACGTACGGTCACTGTGGGGACGACGTTGTCGATGCACTTATTGATGAAGCCAATGACTGAGGTGGTATATTCCTCAATGCCATTGGATGAATCCCGGAACATATTCCAGTCTGTGTTAGCAAAACAGTTCTTTAGCGTAGCATCCGCGTCATTTGACCACTTCCGTATTGAGCGAGTCACTGGTACTTTCTGCTTTAGTTTTTGCTTGTAAGCAGGAATCAGGAGGATAGAATTATGATCAGATTAGCCAAATGGAGGGCAGGGAAGAGCTTTGTATACATCTCTGTTTGTGGAGTAAAGGTGGTCTATAGTTGTTTTCCTCTGGTTGCACATGTGACATGCTAGTAAAAATTTGCTAAAACTGATTTAAGTTTGCCTGCATTAAAGTCCCCGGCCACTAGGAGCGACACTTGAGCATTTTCTTATTTGCTTATTGCTTTATAGAGTTGGTTGAGTGCGGTCTTAGAGCCAGCATTTGTCTGTAGTGGTAGCAAAAAATTGTCCTCTATCCATAGTTTAAAACGTTTTAGAATCAAACAATGATTCTGCTGCTCTTTTACCATTTCTCCATCCTGGAACGGTTTCTTGTGCTTTGCAAGTATGCGACTCACACGGAATGATCATGGCAGTCTTTCGTGGCTGCCTTTGATTTTGAGCTGGGCCTTTTAAAGATCGATTGGGCAGCTAGTTGAGACTTCAACTCTTACTTTTTGCATGCACAGTGAGTACGCAGAACCACTTATAGAGTGTGCAGAGCGATAGGCACAGAGGCATGCCCAGCACGCACACACACACACACACATACAGGCATGCATACAGGCATGCATATAGGCATGCACATGCACGAACACATGCACAAACACACAAACATACACACACTGTCCATACACACACCTCATAAACACACACCTCACACATATGATATAAAAGTTACTAATATTTCCATGGATGCAGTGACTTGTCAATCAGACGCTCCACTACTCTTCTGTTCCCCATGCTTAGTCTCCTGTTGGTTAATTGATTTGCGAAATGATCAGCGTGTTGGCACAACCTTGAGCGGAGAACAGTTTGTGTGTGTGTTTGTGTGCGTGCATAAGTGAATGTGCGTATATGTGTGCCTGTGTGTGTGTGTGTGTGTGTGTGTGTGTGTGTGTGTGTGTGTGTGTGTGTGTGTGTGTGTGTGTGTGTGTTTGTGTGTGTGTGTGTGTGTGTGTGTGTGTGTGTCTATATTTGCGTGTGTGTGAGTGTGTGTGTGTGTGTGTGTGTGTGTGTGTGTGTGTGTGCGTGTGTGTTTCTATGTGTTTGTGTATGTGTGTGAGTATGTGTGTGTGTGTGTGTGTGTGTGTGTGTGTGTGTGTGTGTGTGTGTATATATGTGTGTGTGTGTGAGTTTGTGTGTCTATGTGTGTGTGTGTGTGTGTGTGTGTGAGAGAGTTTGTGTGTCTATGTGTGTTTGTGTGTCTATTTGTGTGTGCGTGTGTCTGTGTGTGTGTGTGTGTGTACTCGTTTCACTGCCTGCTATTACTGGGGAGGGGAGATATGAATATGCATTATGAATACATTATAGATAGACAGTCAGTGAACAAATACATTACCACTGGCAGACTGTTCAGTGTGATATGTGGACAAGTGCATTTGTTATAGACAGACAGTGGTGGGATTGGGGGAATGGGGAACATGTGGAAAATAAGCTCATTGCCCAGTGATGTGATTACAGTTGATCATAACACAATTGATTAACGCTTTAAAAGGTATGAGGCCTTAGTTTAACCCCTTCACTTGCCTTGGCATGCATGTATTAGTAGCTCTGAGAGCATCTAGCATATTTGCATTTACACACACAATCATATTATGTTCAGGGACATATAAAATACTTTATGTTGATTACTAAATTGGAAAAATAAATGCTCTCACACAACGACATGTCTATTTTCATGCTGTCATCTGCTGTCAGCCCCTTTAGGGCTCTATTCAATTAGCTCCACTTTAGCCGCCATCCGCATAGCGGTTGTTTTGACTTGTCGGAGGTGAATCTGCATTAGAGCTGTCAAATCCACAAGTGAATTGGCTGCACAAAGTCGGATTAACAGAAATCCCATGCAGTCTTGTTTCTCCCTCTGCATGCACCTGAATGTGAACAGTTCTAGAATAAGGATGTCTCCTCTAAATGCACCTGAATGTGAATAGTTCTAGAATAAGGATGTCTCCTCTAAATGCACCTGAAGGTGAATAGTCCTAGAATAAGGATGTCTACTCTAAATGCACCTGAATGTGAATAGTTCTAGAATAAGGATGTCTCCTCTAAATGCACCTGAATGTGAATAGTTCTAGAATAAGGATGTCTCCTCTAAATGCACCTGAATGTGAATAGTTCTAGAATAAGGACGTTTCCTCTAAATGCACCTGAATGTGAATAGTTCTAGAATAAGAAGGAAGTCAGTCACATCACTCTCTGTTCTGCCATGACAACATAGGAGAAGAATGACACATAGCAACACTGCCAGAAACATCTGTCTTTGTCTGGCAACATGAAGTTAGTGATGAATCACTCTGATAGGGAAGTATCTCTCCATGGAAACTACAACGTCCATCTAGAGTGCCACTGAAGGCAAAACACAACAAAACAATTTGCCAGATTTTAGTTTTTTTTAAATCTTCCGTTCTTTCTTGCGGTAAGTGCCATTATTTGTAATGGCCATTGTCCGGTGGCGGGATGAATGCTCTATGCAGATGGATGAATGCTCTATGCAGATGGATGAATGCTCTATGCAGATGGATGAATGCTCTATGCAGACGGATGAAATGACTGAGTGTTTATGAAGACAAAACATGTTCTTCTAAGGCCCAGTGCTAGTCTAATGGGAACAGGAGCCTCTCGTCCATCTCCTGCTGTTCAGTTGGGCTCCATATAGACACAGCCAAGATATATGAAACAATATGTAAATTAAAAGACCAGTCTTTACTGCCTGTTAGAAATAATTGTATGTATTGTATACACGAATGGCCTTTGGTAGGATACTGTATATCACAAAACAATCTCATTGTGTATTTCACATGATTTCTCAGTCTCAGTATTTTTGGCATGTGAATCATTTAAGGACACATGCATTTTCTGAATCCATTTCAGATGTGAGGTCATTGTAAAAAGAATGCGCCATGTGACAAATACTTTGGATGTTCAGCATCAAGTGTGTGTTAACATGTGCTATGTTTCCTGCTCAAGAATCCAGGCTACAAAGAATCCTGAAAAATAACTTGCCCTTGAGGCTGGAGATAGTGTCAGTGCATGTCTAGTCCTGAGGCAAGACAAACTAACAGTAAGGACACTGCAAAGGTCAACCAGCTGCAATAGGCCAGATAGGACAAACACTTCAAATATTTATGGTTTTTAGTCCAACAATACATACCATTCTATTTCACTTTGATCATTTGCTCAGCAAAATATTGGAGAAAAATGTTACGTAGGCCTTTATCTCATACCAAAGATCGTGAGCATGATCGAAATGTAAGTTACCACTCGTTATATGTTTCATGTTTGATTTAGAGGAAAAAGGGGGGAGAAACTGAACATAGCCAAACAAAATCTCTCTATCTCTCATACTCTCTCTTCACTGGTTGCCCTTTTCTTGTGGCAACAGGTCGCAAATCTTGACGCTGTGATTGCACATTATGGTATTTCACACAATAGATATGGGAGTTTATCCAAATTGGATTTGTTTTCAAATTCTTTGTGGATCTGTGTAATCTGAGGGAAATATGTGTCTCTTATATGGTCATACATTGGGCAGGAGGTTAGGAAGTGCAGCTCAGTTTCCACCTCATTTTGTTGGCAGTGTGCACATAGCCTGTCTTCTCTTGAGAGCCAGGTCTGCCTACGGCGACCTTTCTCAATGCCAAGGCTATGCTCACTTAGTCTGTAGATCGTCAAAGCTTTCCTTAATTCTGGGTCAGTCACAGTGGTCAGTTATTCTGCCACTGTGTACTCTATGTTTAGGGCCAAATAGCATTCTAGTTCGCTCTGTTTTTTGTTAATTATTTCCAATGTGTCAAGTAATTATCTTTTTGTTTTCTCATGATTTGGTTGGGTCTAATTGTGTTGCTGAGCTGGGGCTCTGTGGGGTCTGTTTGTGTTTGTGAACAGAGCCCCAGGACCAGCTTGCTTAAAGGACTTCTCCAGGTTTGTCTCTCTGTAGGTGATGGCTTTGTAGTGGAAGGTTTCGGGATCGCTTAATTTTAGGTGGTTGTAGAATTTAACGTCTCTTTTTTGGATTTTGATAGTCAGCGGGTATCAGCGTAATTGTGGATGCAAGCATTATTTGGTGTTTTATGTTGAACACTGACGGTATTTTTTACAGAATTCTATATGCAGGGCCTCAATTTGGTGTTTGTCCAATTTTGTGAATTCTTGGTTGGTGAGCGGACCCCAGACCTCACAACCATAAAGGGCAATGGGTTCTATAACTTTTTAGCCTGATCCTAATTGGTGTGTCAAATTGTATGTTTCTTTTGATGGCATAGAAGGCCCTTCTTGTCTCTCAGATCTTTCACAGCTTTGTGGAAGTTACCTGTGTCGCTGATGTTTAGGCCGAGGTAAGTACAATTTTTTGTGTGCTCTAGAGAAACGGTGTCTAGATGGAATTTGTATCTGTGGTCATAGTATCTGGAAATTTTTTGGAACACCATTATTTTTGTCTAACTCAGATTTACTGTCAGAGCCCAGGTCTGACAGAATCTGTGCAGAAGATCTAGGTGCTGCTGTAGGCCCTACTTGGTTGGGGACAGAAGCACCTAGATCATCAGCAAACAATAGACATTTGACTTCAGATTCTAGTAGGGTGAGGCCAGGTTATGCAGACTGTTCTAGTGCCTTCGCCAATTCATTGATAGATATGGTGAACAGGGAGGAGCTTAAGCTGCATCCTTGTCTCACCCCACTGCCCTCTCTCTCTCTCTCTCTCTCAAAAATCTCTCACAAATCTTGCTACTATGGTATTTCACCCAATAGTTTATCAAAATTTGATTTGTTGTCTCTCTCTCTCTCTCTCTCTCTCTCTCTCTCTCTCTCTCTCTCTCTCTCTCTCTCTCTCTCTCTCTCTCTCTCTGCTCTCTCTCTTTCTCTCTCTCTCTCTCTCTCTCTCTCTCTCCCTCTCTCTCTCTCCTGCTCTCTCTCTCTTTCTCTCTCTCTCTCTCTCTCTCTCTCTCTCTCTCTCTCTCTCTCCCTCTCTCTCTCTTCTGCTCTCTCTCTCTATCTCTCTCTCTATCTCTCTCTCTCTCCCTCTCTCTCTCCTGCTCTCTCTCTCTCTCTCTCCCTCTCTCTCTCTCTCTCTCTCTCTCCCTGACATACAGTACAGTATATATGCGCTGTAGAGCTGTTAGGAGATATGGTATTTTTTCCTCATTCTTTAATTCAGTAGAATTAGTTGTAGGAGCTCGTGTAATGGCCCCCTGGAGGCTAGGAATTATGAGAGTCAAAGAGAACTGTAATTACCATCTAGGCCTTGGGCCTGCCTCCACCAAAAGCACATTAGCCACTTCAAATGCTCGCAGAGAAACGCAAACATCGGGGGACGATAACTACTGCGGTAAAGAGGGAGGTAAAGCTTTCTATCCCCTCCAACACTCCCGTCATTCCCTCATGTGACTGGGATGTTTATGGAAGAATGGCATTTAGAGGGAGAGGGATTTTTATACGCCCCTTGTGTTGTTTTTGTTTTCTTCATCACAGTTGTAGATACTGTAGATGCTGATCGTTTTAAGTTTACACACACTGTAGTGGCTGTTCATAGCTACAGTTTGTATTGGTTACAGTTCTGTACATTCTGCTGGTTCTATAGAGCCTTACTACCTGTTACCATGCCTTGTATATCAGAGATTGAATTACTATGTTATTAACCTAAATTCCTTCAACAGTTAGGCTAATCACCAGACTACAGTTTGACTACCGTTTGTGGACCCCAGGATAAGTAGCTGCTGCAACAGCTAATTGGGATCCTAATAAACAAAACTAAATGGTTCATACAAGGTATTGTTTGCCTCAAACTGCGCTCAAAGCTACCTTTGTAACCTCAGCCTCATATCCCTGCAGTGGAAAGGTCCCGTACATTAAAAGCTAATACACAACACATTATACACCCACTCTTATCTGGCTGACTAATCTAATGGTATTTGTATTTTATATGTGTTAGGTTTTACTAAAGTATCTCAAAGCCTCATCTGTATCCTTCAGAATCACCATCGACCCGGTAATGCAGCCATTAAGCACGGGCCCAGATCAATAGCTCTCAAAAAGGCATTTATCTCACCCATAGATACATGGGGAGACGATCTAAGGGACCTCTGTGGGATTCTGACTTAGTGCCTACATCCCAAATGGCACCCTATTCCCTTTATAGTGCACAACTTTTGACCAGGGCCCACTACAGGGAGAAGGATCCAGAAGCGATACAAACATGACCATACATTATTATCGGAGGTGATGTATAGTACCAGTCAAAAGTTTGGTCACACATACTCATTCCAGGGTTTTTCTTTATTTTTACTATTTTTCACATTGTAAAATAATAGAAAAGACATCAAAACTATGAAATATTCACATATGGAATCATGTAGTTACCAAAAAAGTGTTAGCTACCCTCTGTCATGTGGCTGTATTAGTACTTCCAGCTGAATGTTTAGATGTGAGAATTAGGAGAAATCCTGGTACAAATCTCATCTCCACATGAGATCAACATTACTAATTGAAAACCATTCAGTCACTTTTATGTTGCCAGATCTGGAGCCATGCTGTGTGTGTTTACATATGTAAAGCTTAGTAAACTAATGAGTGAAATGAATCATGTTATTTAGCTGTAGTTTCTGACATTTTATTGTCCTCTGCTTGGAAACCCCAACCCCTCTTTTTACACTGCTGATACTCTCTGTTTATCATATATGCATAGTCACTTTAACTATACATTCATGTACATACTACCTCAATTGGGCCGACCATCAGCCTGACTAACCCGTGTCTGTATATAGCCTCGCTACTTTTAAAGCCTCGCTACTGTATATAGCCTGTCTTTTTACTGTTGTTTTATTTCTTTACTTACCTATTGTTCACCTAATACCTTTTTTGCACTATTGGTTAGAGCCTGTAAGTAAGCATTTCACTGTAAGGTCTACTACACCTGATGTATTCGGCGCACGTGACAAATAAACTTGGATTTGATTTGATTTGAAAGGGAATGTCTATAAAATTCACATAAAAGACAAAGTATCTCCTTCAGAGCCTGCCCCTCTCTCCAACAGAGTGGTTATCCCCCCTTTTTATCCTTTTCTCCATCTCTCCTCCTTTCTCTCTCCGGATTTCCCTTCTCTCTCTCTCCTGCTCTCTCTCTCTCTCTCTCTCTCTCTCTCCTGCTCTCTCCCTCTCTCCTGCTCTCTCCCTCTCTCATTCTCTCTCTCCCTCTCTCCTTCTCTCTCAGTGAGATTGGGTGCAGTTGCAATTTTAAAATTAGATCCGCTATCCGTGGGTATCCGTAGGTGGCTGAATCTGCGAAGGCTGTTGACCCTGCCTGATCTGGCTTATAACCAGTGTGCCTGTAAACCCCTTAAACCCCGGCCTAGTCAGGGACCACCGCTGATCCACCATGGAATGGGTTGCATTCCAAATGACACCCTATTCCATTTATAGTGCACTACTTTTGAGGAGAGCCTATACTGTATGCCCCTATAGAAGAGCTAGTGTTATAATCCACAAACAACAGATCTAGTGTGACAAAATCAAATCAAATCAAACGTTATTTGTCACATGTGCCGAATACAACAAGTGTAGACCTTACGGTGAAATGCTTACTTACAAGCCCTTAACCAACAGTGCAGTTCAAGAAAGAGTTAAGAAAATATTTAGCAAATAAACGAAAGTAAAAAATAATAAAAAGTAACACAATAAAATAACAATAACGAGGCTATATACAGGGGTTACCGGTACCGAGTCAATGTGCGGGGTACAGGTTAGTCGAGGTAATTTGTACATGTAGGTAGGGGTAGGGGTGAGCCTCCATGCATCATATTCATTACTAAGCTTGATTGCTTGGGGAGAGGAACGGAGAAGAGAGGAGAGAGGAGAGTAGAGAAGAGGAAAGGAGAAGAGAAGAGAAAAGAAGAGAGGATAATAAAAGAAAAGAGAAGAGAGGGGGTGGGAGGGAAGGGGAGGGGAGGGGAGGAGAAAGAAAAGAGAGGAGAGGGGGTGGGAGGGGAGGGGAGGGGAGGGGAGGGGAAAGAAAAGAAGAGGAGAGAAGAGAATAGGTAAAGGCAGATGTATTTGGTGGGCACAGTGTGCATATTTACCAAAATCACACCACATTTAGTGTTGTAATTCACAAAGGGGTAGGGCTTGAACTTATTTTCGGTATCTCTCAGCGATTAGGTGGTCTCCTCTCCTATAGATGGTCTATAGATGCTCAAACTATAAACAAACTATCATCGGCAACTGAACTGCAACAGCTTGCCTAAGTATAGTGTCAAGATTAGGGATAGGGTTGTGGTTAAGGCTAAAGTTAGGGTTGAACCAGGATGTGGACATAAAGCTAGGGTTCGTGGTAGGTTTGGGATAGAGGTTAAGTTTAGGGTTGAACCAGGATGTGGACATGAAGCTAGGGTTCGTGGTAGGTTTGGGATAGAGGTTAAGTTTAGGGTTGAACCAGGATGTGGACATAAAGCTAGGGTTCGTGGTAGGTTTGTGATAGAGGTTAAGTTTAGGGTTGAACCAGGATGTGGACATAAAGCTAGGGTTCGTGGTAGGTTTGTGATAGAGGTTAAGTTTAGGGTTGAACCAGGATGTGGACATGAAGCTAGGGTTCATGGTAGGTTTGGGATAGAGGTTAAGTTTAGGGTTGAACCAGGATGTGGACATAAAGCTAGGGTTCATGGTAGGTTTGGGATAGAGGTTAAGTTTAGGGTTGAACCAGGATGTGGACATAAAGCTAGGGTTCGTGGTAGGTTTGTGATAGAGGTTAAGTTTAGGGTTGAACCAGGATGTGGACATGAAGCTAGGGTTCGTGGTAGGTTTGGGATAGAGGTTAAGTTTAGGGTTGAACCAGGATGTGGACATAAAGCTAGGGTTCGTGGTAGGTTCGTGATAGAGGTTAAGTTTAGGGTTGAACCAGGATGTGGACATAAAGCTAGGGTTCGTGGTAGGTTTGTGATAGAGGTTAAGTTTAGGGCTGAACCAGGGTGTGGACATGAAGCTAGGGTTCGTGGTAGGTTTGGGATAGAGGTTAAGCTTAGGGTTGAACCAGGATGTGGACATAAAGCTAGGGTTCATGGTAGGTTTGGGATAGAGGTTAAGTTTAGGGTTGAACCAGGATGTGGACATAAAGCTAGGGTTCGTGGTAGGTTTGGGATAGAGGTTAAGTTTAGGGTTGAACCAGGATGTGGACATGAAGCTAGGGTTCGTGGTAGGTTTGGGATAGAGGTTAAGTTTAGGGTTGAACCAGGATGTGGACATAAAGCTAGGGTTCGTGGTAGGTTTGGGATAGAGGTTAAGTTTAGGGTTGAACCAGGATGTGGACATGAAGCTAGGGTTCGTGGTAGGTTTGGGATAGAGGTTAAGTTTAGGGTTGAACCAGGATGTGGACATGAAGCTAGGGTTCGTGGTAGGTTTGGGATAGAGGTTAAGTTTAGGGTTGAACCAGGATGTGGACATAAAGCTAGGGTTCGTGGTAGGTTTGGGATAGAGGTTAAGTTTAGGGTTGAACCAGGATGTGGACATGAAGCTAGGGTTCGTGGTAGGTTTGGGATAGAGGTTAAGTTTAGGGTTGAACCAGGATGTGGACATAAAGCTAGGGTTCGTGGTAGGTTTGGGATAGAGGTTAAGTTTAGGGTTGAACCAGGATGTGGACATAAAGCTAGGGTTCGTGGTAGGTTTGGGATAGAGGTTAAGTTTAGGGTTGAACCAGGATGTGGACATAAAGCTAGGGTTCGTGGTAGGTTTGGGATAGAGGTTAAGTTTAGGGTTGAACCAGGATGTGGACATAAAGCTAGGGTTCGTGGTAGGTTTGGGAAAGAGGTTAAGTTTAGGGTTGAACCAGGATATGGACATGAAGCTAGGGTTCGTGGTAGGTTTGGTATAGAGGTTAAGTTTAGGGTTGAACCAGGATGTGGACATAAAGCTAGGGTTTGTGGTAGGTTTGGGATAGAGGTTAAGTTTAGGTTGAACCAGGATGTGGACATAAAGCTAGGGTTCGTGGTAGGTTTGGGATAGAGGTTAAGTTTAGGGTTGAACCAGGATGTGGACATAATGCTAGGGTTCGTGGTAGGTTTGGGATAGAGGTTAAGTTTAGGGTTGAACCAGGATGTGGACATAAAGCTAGGGTTCGTTGTAGGTTTGGGATAGAGGTTAAGTTTAGGGTTGAACCAGGATGTGGACATAAAGCTAGGGTTCGTGGTAGGTTTGGGATAGAGGTTAAGTTTAGGGTTGAACCAGGATGTGGACATAAAGCTAGGGTTCGTGGTAGGTTTGGGATAGAGGTTAAGTTTAGGGTTTAACCAGGATGTGGACATGAAGCTAGGGTTCGTGGTAGGTTTGGGATAGAGGTTAAGTTTAGGGTTGAACCAGGATGTGGACATGAAGCTAGGTTTATGTTGTTTTAGTCCAGGAATAGGCGTTATCTTGGTTTTGGAAACTTACGCCCTCGAGTGATGCTGATTGAGAAGGTTACGATGCTTTAGCTAGAGGATGGCTCATCATGCACTGTCAGAAACAAGCAGAGACGTTATCGTTCTACAGTACAGTGTGATGCAGTTGAAAGCTGTCAGAAACAGTGGGCTTCCTAGGCATAAATATAGGCTTGGTGACAAGATCATCCAAGTCTTGTTTGGAAACAGGGTGTGATCAATGTTGTATTGTACTGTTGAGACACTGTGTCTGGTGTAGTGTATTGTACTGTTTGTACACTATCTGGTGTAGTGTATTGTACTGTTGAGACACTATCTGGTGTAGTGTATTGTACTGTTGAGACACTATCTGGTGTAGTGTATTGTACTGTTGATACACTGTCTGGTGTAGTGTATTGTACTGTTGATACACTGTCTGGTGTAGTGTATTGTACTGTTGATACACTGCCCTGGTGTAGTGTATTGTACTGTTGATACACTATCTGGTGTAGTGTATTGTACTGTTGATACACTATCTGGTGTAGTGTATTGTACTGTTGAGACACTGTGTCTGGTGTAGTGTATTGTACTGTTGATACACTGTCTGGTGTAGTGTATTGTACTGTTGATACACTGCCCTGGTGTAGTGTATTGTACTGTTGAGACACTATCTGGTGTAGTGTATTGTACTGTTGAGACACTGTGTCTGGTGTAGTGTATTGTACTGTTGATACACTGTGTCTGGTGTAGTGTATTGTACTGTTGATACACTATCTGGTGTTGTGTGTTGTACTGTTGATACACTGTGTCTGGTGTAGTGTATTGTACTGTTGAGACACTGTGTCTGGTGTAGTGTATTGTACTGTTGAGACACTATCTGGTGTAGTGTATTGTACTGTTGATACACTATCTGGTGTAGTGTATTGTACTGTTGATACACTATCTGGTGTAGTGTATTGTACTGTTGAGACACTATCTGGTGTAGTGTATTGTACTGTTGATACACTATCTGGAGTAGCGTATTGTACTGTTGATACACTGTGTCTGGTGTAGTGTATTGTACTGTTGATACACTGTGTCTGGTGTAGTGTATTGTACTGTTGATACACTATCTGGTGTTGTGTGTTGTACTGTTGATACACTGTGTCTGGTGTAGTGTATTGTACTGTTGAGACACTGTGTCTGGTGTAGTGTATTGTACTGTTGAGACACTGTGTCTGGTGTAGTGTATTGTACTGTTGATACACTATCTGGTGTTGTGTGTTGTACTGTTGATACACTGTGTCTGGTGTAGTGTATTGTACTGTTGAGACACTGTGTCTGGTGTAGTGTATTGTACTGTTGATACACTGCCCTGGTGTAGTGTATTGTACTGTTGATACACTATCTGGTGTAGTGTATTGTACTGTTGATACACTGTCTGGTGTAGTGTATTGTACTGTTGATACACTGCCCTGGTGTAGTGTATTGTACTGTTGAGACACTATCTGGTGTTGTGTGTTGTACTGTTGATACACTGTGTCTGGTGTAGTGTATTGTACTGTTGAGACACTGTGTCTGGTGTAGTGTATTGTACTGTGTCTGGTGTAGTGTATTGTACTGTTGATACACTGTGTCTGGTGTAGTGTATTGTGCTGTTGATATACTATCTGGTGTAGTGTGTTGTACTGTTGAGACACTGTGTCTGGTGTTGTGTGTTGTACTGTTGAGACACTGTGTCTGGTGTAGTGTATTGTACTGTTGATACACTGTCTGGTGTTGTGTGTTGTACTGTTGAGACACTGTGTCTGGTGTAGTGTATTGTACTGTTGATACACTGTGTCTGGTGTAGTGTATTGTACTGTTGAGACACTGTGTCTGGTGTAGTGTATTGTACTGTTGAGACACTGTGTCTGGTGTAGTGTATTGTACTGTAGGGACACTGTCTGGTGTAGTGTATTGTACTGTGTCTGGTGTAGTGTATTGTACTGTTGATACACTATCTGGTGTTGTGTGTTGTACTGTTGAGACACTGTGTCTGGTGTAGTGTATTGTACTGTTGAGACACTGTGTCTGGTGTAGTGTATTGTACTGTTGAGACACTGTGTCTGGTGTAGTGTATTGTACTGTTGAGACACTGTGTCTGGTGTAGTGTATTGTACTGTAGGGACACTGTCTGGTGTAGTGTATTGTACTGTGTCTGGTGTAGTGTATTGTACTGTTGAGACACTGTCCTGGTGTAGTGTATTGAGACACTGTCCTGGTGTAGTGTATTGAGACACTGTGTCTGGTGTAGTGTATTGTACTGTTGAGACACTGTGTCTGGTGTAGTGTATTGTACTGTAGGGACACTGTCCTGGTGTAGTGTATTGTACTGTTGAGACACTGTGTCTGGTGTAGTGTATTGTACTGTTGAGACACTGTGTCTGGTGTAGTGTATTGTACTGTAGGGACACTGTCCTGGTGTAGTGTATTGTACTGTTGAGACACTGTGTCTGGTGTAGTGTATTGTACTGTAGGGACACTGTCCTGGTGTAGTGTATTGTACTGTTGAGACACTGTGTCTGGTGTAGTGTATTGTACTGTAGGGACACTGTCCTGGTGTAGTGTATTGTACTGTTGAGACACTGTGTCTGGTGTAGTGTATTGTACTGTAGGGACACTGTCCTGGTGTAGTGTATTGTACTGTTGAGACACTGTGTCTGGTGTAGTGTATTGTACTGTTGAGACACTGTGTCTGGTGTAGTGTATTGTACTGTTGAGACACTGTGTCTGGTGTAGTGTATTGTACTGTTGAGACACTGTCCTGGTGTAGTGTATTGTGCTGTTGAGACACTGTGTCTGGTGTAGTGTATTGTACTGTTGAGACACTGTGTCTGGTGTAGTGTATTGTACTGTAGGGACACTGTCCTGGTGTAGTGTATTGTACTGTTGAGACACTGTGTCTGGTGTAGTGTATTGTACTGTAGAGACACTGTCCTGGTGTAGTGTATTGTACTGTTGAGACACTGTGTCTGGTGTAGTGTATTGTACTGTTGAGACACTGCCCTGGTGTAGTGTATTGTACTGTTGAGACACTGTGTCTGGTGTAGTGTATTGTACTGTTGAGACACTGTGTCTGGTGTAGTGTATTGTACTGTAGGGACACTGTGTCCTGGTGTAGTGTATTGTACTGTGTCTGGTGTAGTGTATTGTACTGTGTCTGGTGTAGTGTATTGTACTGTTGAGACACTGTGTCTGGTGTAGTGTATTGTACTGTTGAGACACTGTGTCTGGTGTAGTGTATTGTACTGTTGAGACACTGTGTCTGGTGTAGTGTATTGTACTGTTGAGACACTGTGTCTGGTGTAGTGTATTGTACTGTTGAGACACTGTGTCTGGTGTAGTGTATTGTACTGTTGATACACTGTCCTGGTGTAGTGTATTGTACTGTTGAGACACTGTGTCTGGTGTAGTGTATTGTACTGTTGATACACTGTCCTGGTGTAGTGTATTGTACTGTGTCTGGTGTAGTGTATTGTACTGTTGAGACACTGTGTCTGGTGTAGTGTATTGTACTGTTGAGACACTGTGTCTGGTGTAGTGTATTGTACTGTAGGGACATACAATTATCTGTCATGTTTTATTGACGACATGACTTTGAAGGCTGAGGATCAGAGTTATGAGCAGCCTGTCATGTGTGAGGATCATAGATAGGCAAGAACACACACACACACACTGTGTTTCAAGGATATCTACCCCCATCAACTCTGACATATATATGACTTCACAGAATCGTGGCGTGAACATTGGCATTTCTTAATAACAGTAAAGAAACTTAATAACCACTACAAATCACTGTTGCTCACCTCCGGTTCTTGAGTACACCCAAATGCTTCACGTTTTGTGTGTGTGGGTGTGCGTGTGTGTGTGCGTGTGTGTGTGCGTGTTAATATATACCCCATAACAGGCTGGTTGTCACAGTAACACAGGAACACTGGAAGTCTGAGAAGACACCACTCCCTCTCTCTTGTTCTCTCACACCTCCACCCAAACACACTCTCCTCCTTCTCCTCCTTCTCTCGTCGTTACATTATCATTCCCTCTCCTTCCTCCTCCTTCTCTCATCATTACATTATCATTCCCTCTCCTTCCTCATCCTTCTCTCATATTTACATTATCATTCCCTCTCCTTCCTCCTCCTTCTCTCATCATTACATTATCATTCCCTCTCCTTCCTCGTCCTTCTCTCATCATTACATTATCATTCCCTCTCCTTCCTCCTCCTTCTCTCATCATTACATTATCATTCCCTCTCCTTCCTCCTCCTTCTCTCATCATTGCATTATCATTCCCTCTCCTTCCTCCTCCTTCTCTCATCATTACATGATCATTCCCTCTCCTTCCTCCTCCTTCTCTCATCATTACATTATCATTCCCTCTCCTTCCTCCTCCTTCTCTCATCATTACATTATCATTCCCTCTCCTTCCTCCTCCTTCTCTCATCATTACATTATCATTCCCTCTCCTTCCTCCTCCTTCTCTCATCATTACATTATCATTCCCTCTCCTTCCTCCTCCTTCTCTCATATTTACATTATCATTCCCTCTCCTTCCTCCTCCTTCTCTCATCATTACATTATCATTCCCTCTCCTTCCTCCTCCTTCTCTCATCATTACATTATCATTCCCTCTCCTTCCTCCTTCTCCTTCTCTCATCATTACATTATCATTCCCTCTCCCTCCTCCTCCTTCTCTCATCATTACATTATCATTCCCTCTCCTTCCTCCTCCTCCTCCTCTCATCATTACATTATCATTCCCTTTCCTTCCTCCTCCTCCTCCTCCTCCTCCTTCTCTCATCATTACATTATTCTTCCCTCTCCTTCCCCCTCCTCTTCCTTCTCCTCCTCCTCCTCATTCTCTGATCATTAATTATAATTTCCTCTCCTTTCTCCTCCTCCTCCTCCTCCTCCTCCTCTCATCATTACATTATCATTCCCTCTCCTTCCTCCTCCTCTTCCTCCCACTCCTCCTTCTCTCATCAGTGGTGACCCATAATACTGTAACAAATACAAAGAGCTGTCATCGTCCATTCTTTCTACAAAAAAAGAGAACATACGGTAGTGTACACAGTCATTGTGTGTCTTTGGCTTATGCTGTACAGGCCTGGGTATGCTTGGGTATTTGGTTTTTGTCCTTGTGTTATTGAAATGACAGACATAAGGTGCGATAGTGATGGCTCTGTTTTAATCCATTTGATGTCTTTGAAGTGTTTTTCTCTTCAGAGGAAAGTGCTGCCTTCAGCTCAGCTAGCCACCTCACAGCCATAGAGCATCGTCAGGAGCAGGGCCCTGTAGACATGCAACACACGCATAGGGACACACACCCCCGCACATACAGTATAGGGACACACACACCCACACGTACTGTATAGGGACACACACATAGGGACACAAACACACATAGGGACACACACACCCATACGCATAGGGATACACACAACCACACGTACTGTATAGGGACACACACAAACACACCCACACGCATAGGGACACACACCCACACGCATAGGGACACACACACCCACGCGTATAGGGACACACACAAACACAGGCATAGGGACACCCACCCACACGCATAGAGACACACACACACATGCATAGGGACACACACACACACACACACGCATATGGACACACACACACACACCTACATAGGGACAAACACATACCCACCCGCATAGGGATACACCCACACACCCACACGCATAGGGACACACAAACACATCCACAAACCCACAAGCATAGGGGGACACAGGGGGACACACACTCACATACCCACACGCATATGGACACACACACATCCACAAACCCACACGCATAGGGACACACACACCCACACGCATAGGGACACACACACCCACACGCATAGGGACACACACACCCATACGCATAGGGATACACACAACCACACGTACTGTATAGGGACACACACAAACACACCCACACGCATAGGGACACACACCCACACGCATAGGGACACACACGCATAGGGACACACACAAACACACATATAGGGACACACACCCACACGCATAGGGACACACACACCCACGCGTATAGGGACACACACAAACACAGGCATAGGGACACCCACCCACACGCATAGAGACACACACACACATGCATAGGGACACACACACACACACACACGCATATGGACACACACACACACACCTACATAGGGACAAACACATACCCACCCGCATAGGGATACACCCACACACCCACACGCATAGGGACACACAAACACATCCACAAACCCACAAGCATAGGGGGACACAGGGGGACACACACTCACATACCCACACGCATATGGACACACACACATCCACAAACCCACACGCATAGGGACACACACACCCACACGCATAGGGACACACACACCCACACGCATAGGGACACACACACCCACACGCATAGGGACACACACACCCACACGCATAGGGACACACACCCACACGCATAGGGACACACACACCCACACGCATAGGGACACACACACCCACGTGCATAGGGACACACACACCCACACGCATAGGGAAACACACCCACATGCATAGGGACACACACACCCACACATAGAGACACACACCCACACGCATAGAGACACACACCCACACACATAGAGGCACACACCCACATGCATAGGGACACACACCCACACACATAGAGACACACACCCACATACATAGGGACAGACACCCAAACTCATAGGGACACACACCCACACACATAGAGACACACCCACACGCATAGGGACACACACCCACACACATAGAAACACACACCCACACACATAGAGACACACACCCACACGCATAGAGACACACACCCACACACATAGAGACACACACCCACACACATAGAGACACACACCCACACACATAGAGACACACACCCACATGCATAGGGACACACACCCACACACATAGAGACACACACCCACACACATAGAGACACACACCCACATGCATAGAGACACACGCCCACACGAATAGAGACACACACCCACACACATAGAGACACAAACCCACATGCATAGAGACACACACCCACATGCATAGGGACACACACACGCACCCGCATAGGGACACACACACACATCCACAAACCCACACGCATAGGGACACACACACTGACAAGCATAGGATCACACACCCACATGCATAGGGACACGCACACACACACACACACACACACACACACACACACTTGGATGGCGTGACATGGTCTTATGCACAACGCACAAACATACAAACACACGAACGCATATACACACGCATGCACACACACACACCATATATGCATGTTTCTAGAGGGGGAGCGAGGGAGAGCAATAAAGCAAAATTAAGAGAGAGAGAGATAAAGAGAGAGAGTTGAAGAGAGAGAAAGCGAAAGAGAGATAAAGAGAGAGAGAGAGAAAGGGAGAGAAGAAGAGAAAGAGAGAAAGAGAGAGAAGAGAAAGAGAGAGAGGAGACTGGGTATTGATTTACATTAGATGACTGTGGGTTCTAACATGCTGTAGAATGCCAATGTATTTATCCTAGCTAGGGAGTCATTTATGTATAATCCAAATGGCAATTAGCTCTATACATCACACTTTACACTCCAAAAGATCACAAGTTCAGTTCTTCATGGTTTTGAAAGAGAGATAATCCTCATAGGGAACCTCAGTTATTTTTTTAGTTAAATGAACTGTTAATCTTTGCAGATGTTGATACAGTACATTCATTTGTCTTCATGCACATGAATAAAGTCGTCTTTGTTCAACACCTTAACACAGATCGATGGAAGTCTTTTCTTCCTTCATTTAATATAAACAAAACACTGCTTGTGTTGGATTGTGAATGAGATATGGGAAGAGGAAACAAACTCCTGAGAGAGAGGGAGAGAGAGATAGAGAGAGAGAGAGAGGGAGAGAGAGAGAGAGAGAGAGAGAGAGAGAGAGAGAGAGAGAGAGAGGGAGAGAGAGAGAGAGAGAGAGAGAGAGAGAGAGAGAGAGAGAGAGATAGAGAGAGACAAGGCTGACTTTACAATGCCTAGCTTTGTTTCCCCAACAGGTGTGATGCCAAAACAAGCAGTAGGCAAAAGTGTTTGCCTACAGGAGAGGATGAAAGAGCCACTGCATCCATCCCAGGGATTTCTGAATGACTCAGGCATTGTGAGTGGACGCCTACTCGGGTCCTCGGCGTGGGTGTCTGCTGCGAGGGAAATTATCCTGTTGAACTTTCAACATCCAGCCAGAACAAAGAGAGCAAGCACCATCTGCCAGCAAACAGTTTGTTCACAATGTTGATTCAATGTGTATTCATTAGAAAAAACAGAACAGTGTGTGTGTGTGTGTGTGTGTGTGTGTGTGTGTGTGTGTGTGTGTGTGTGTGTGTGTGTGTGTGTGTGTGTGTGTGTGTGTGTGTGTGTGTGTGTGTGTGTGTGTGTGTGTGTGTGTGTGTCCAGGTGAGATTAAGTTGTGTTAGCAAAGTGCTTCCTGATCTGGGACCTGTTTTACCGGGTGTAGTTGTTTGTGTTGTGATCAAGTTATATTGGTTTTGAAAATGAGGAGAGCGATTTTGTTTGTTGTTTCAGGTGTCTCTGTCACATGGTATGAAGCTGGAGAGACGAAGCAGGTACGGGGAGTCAAACATTTAATACAGAACGGACATGGAACGAGACAAAGGGAAGGCAGGTGCAGGAAGGCAGGCAGGTGTGTGTAATGGATGTAAGGAGTGCGTGATGCAGGGCCCTCAAGCGCCAGGGGGGGAGAGCGGGAGCAGACGTGACAGGGTGGCGCCCCAAGAGGGGGGGGTGGGGGGTACTGTCACATCTGCTCCCGCTCTTCCTCCCCTCAAGCACCAGGCTGCCCGGCATCACGCATTCCTTCCATCCATTACGCACACCTGCCTTCCCTCATCACGCGCATCAGCGATATTGGACTCACCTGGACTCACTCATCTGTGTATTTCCTCTCCTATATTAGTCAGTTCCCTGCTCTGATCACCTGGACTCACTCATCTGTGTATTTCCTCTCCTATATTAGTCAGTTCCCTGCTCTGATCACCTGGACTCACTCATCTGTGTATTTCCTCTCCTATATTAGTCAGTTCCCTGCTCTGATCACCTGGACTCACTCATCTGTGTATTTCCTCTCCTATATTAGTCAGTTCCCTGCTCTGTTCCCCGCTGCTGCATTCATTATTGTTTGTCTGTATTATTAGTTTGCTGACGCTGTTCCTGTCTCGTTCCATGTCCGTTCTGTATTAAATGTTTGACTCCCCGTACCTGCTTCGTATCTCCAGCATCATACCATGTGACAGTCTCAAGTTTAACTTCTAACTTCTACTTCTTGTAGCCTGATTCTTTCGAGTATTCTACTGTTTTGCTATTTAAAATTGAAGATAAAAAAGCAACAAGATTTCACAAGATTTGTACTTTTTGATAGTTTACCACATTTCTGCGTAGACCTATATTCTGCCTCCCAGGAAACTACAACAATGAAGTGATATTTTAATCAGGTAATATGGAGTTGGTAAAAAAAACGTTCATTTTTATAGAAGTGTAGGAGTACCATAAATAAACACGCCTTCCTTTTTTCCTAAGTGATATTAGACCAGTGGTGTAAAGTACTTAACTAAAAATACTTTAAAGTACTACTTAAGTCGTTTTTTGGGTTATCTGTACTTAACTTGACTATTTATTATATTGCCATCTTTTACTTTAACTTCACTACTTTCATTAAGAAAATAATGAACTTTTTATTCCTTACACCCAAAGTACTAGTTACATTTTGACAGGAAAATGGTCCAATTCACACACTTATCAAGAGAACGTCCCTGGTCATCCATACTGCCTGATCTGGAGGACTCACTAAACACAAATGCCTTGTTTGTAAATTATGTCTGAGTGCTGGAGTGTGTCCCTGGCTATCTGTAAATAAAAATAAACACGTGCTGTCGGGTTTGCTTAATATATGTCACGCCCTGGCCTTAGTATTTCTGTGTTTTCGTTATTATTTTGGTTAGGCCAGGGTGTGACATGGGGATTTATGTGGTTTGTTTTGTCTGGGGTTGTGTGTAGCTATGGGATTGTGGTTAGAGTAGTACTCTAGGTAAGTCTATGGTTGCCTAGAGTGGTTCTCAATCAGAGGCAGGTGTTTATCGTTGTCTCTGATTGGGAACCATATTTAGGCAGCCATATTCTTTAGGTCTCTTGTGGGTGATTGTTCCTGTCTTTGTGTTTGTGGCACCAGATAGGACTGGTTTGGTTTTTTCACGTTTATTGTTTTGTAGATTGTTGTACTTTCATCTTTATTAAAGATGTACAAAACGAACCATGCTGCATTTTGGTCCGCCTCTCTTTCATCAGAAGAAAACCGTTACAATATAAGGAATTTTAAATTATTTATACTTTTTATACGTAAGCATATTTGAGCAATTACATTCACTTTTTATACTTAAGTATAATTAAAACCAAATATTTTTTTCAATTTTACTCAAGTAGTATTTTACTGTGTGACTTTCACTTTTACTTGAGTCATTTTCTATTACGGTATCTTACTTTTACTCAAGTATGACAATTTACTTTTTCCACCACTGCGTTAGGCAAATACAAACGGAAGAAAAGTCCCCTGATTTTATTGAGGAGATTTAATTTAACTGCATGCAAGCATTTCAAAGGGACAGGCCTAGAGGACACTGTTCCATTTGTTGGGTTTGTGCAAGTGTGTGTGTGCATGTGAAGGTGTGTGTCCATTTAGTCAGAGTGAGAGAGAGGTATAAATAGTCCATTCTGCCATAGTTGTCTCTATGGCCTTTTGTTCTCATTAAAACAGGATGCCATGTGCCCTGCTATCAGTTGGAGAATGGCCTGCCTCCACAGAGGAGTGTGTAGAGGGGATAGGGCACATGGGAGGAAAGGTTACCCAGTACCCAAAAAAAACCTTCACCCCCTCCTGATACCCCAACACACGACCAAACCTTGTGCCCCTGAACAACACTAATGACAGACTCTGGTAGAAAATTGAAGTGTAAATTTAGACACGATGTGACAATTACCGCTCCTGGTCCTCGTCGTGGGGTCCTAATTAGCGGATGCGATCGCTGCATAGAAGACCCTCTTAAACGCCTGCCTGTCTCACGTTAATGAGAAACTCCTCTCTAATTGTCCATTTCTCAAAGTGAACTACTTTTCCATAACCAATTACTCTTTATTTTGACACCGTTGGGCTTATGGAATAGAAGTGAACATTAAAGTTTGAATGAGGAAAAAGTTGTTGAGATATTGGAGTGCTAAAGGATGGTGAGCTATGTGTGTGTGTGTGTGTGCAGGGATGTCATGCACCCCACAAATTTGAGGGGGCACAGAGTACGTGAGGATGGCTGGGGGTGGTCCGGAGGAGGGCTAGTCCATTCATTGGAGAATTTTTATAACACCTTTTTCCTGCAACCTAGAGTCATTATCATTATGCTTAATTCTATGTCAAAAACATGTCAATTTGTCTGCATATCTAAGCATACCTCTTGAGCTGTCTGTATCCTCCTGTCTGTTTTTTTTATATGTGCTTCTCTGCATGTCTTCAAAAAATCTGGGTAAAAGGTGGAAAGTAATGGGAATGTTATTAAGTACATTTAGTAATCGCTTGCTTTTCTAAAGTCTTACCAGCCTTGCCAGCAGGCATGCCAACTAAGATAGTTAGACAAGCTAGCTACTCAAACTTCATTGATGGCCAGAAATGCCCACTGGGCACACACTGGTTGAATCAATGTTGTTCCCACACAGTGGCATTTTTAGCAGGTAAATCTTGGTGGGGTAAAGTTTTTGTTTTATTGATGTATGCCAGCAAAGCCACAACACTAAACAATACATTAATTGCACAGTAAACAGTGACAGACGGTGCCCACAAACTGTTAGGGCCTACATAAATATGTCCCAACAGCAGAGCTTTCCTTCAGCACCATGGAGTGAATCCTTACCACCGCTACACCTGGCTATCAGCGGAGACACCTACTCATTCCAAGGTTTTTCTTTATTTTGACTATTTTCTACATTGTACTATAATAGTGAAGACATCAAAACTATGAAATAACACACATGGACACATATGGACACATATATAACACATATGTAATCATGTAGGGACCAAAAACGTGTTAAACAAATCAAAAAATATTTTATATTTAAGATTCTTCAAAGTTGCCACCCTTTGCCTTGATGACAGTTCTGCACACTCTTGGCATTCTCTCAACCAGCTTCACCTGAAATGCTGTTCCAACAGTCTTGAAGGAGTTGAGTCAAAAGAGTTGAGTCAATGCAGATAGTCCAGGTAGCTATTTGGCTAACTATTTAGGAGTCTGGCTTGGAGGTACATGCTGTTCAGGGTCCTGTTGGTACCAGAATTTGCACTTCGGGACTGCTTGCTGTGCGGTAGCAGAAAGAACAGTCTATGACTTGGGTGACTGGAGTCTTTGACAATTTTTAGGTCCTTCGTCTGAGACTACCTGATATAGAAATCCTGGATAGCAGGGAACTCAGCCCTACTGATGTACTGGAACGTACACACTACCCTGTGTAGCGCCTTGTGGTCAGATGCCAAACAGTTGCCATACCAAGAAGTAATGCAGCTAGTCAAGATGCTCTCAATGGTGCACCTGTAGAACTTTTTGAGGATCTGAGGGCCATGCCACATTTTTTATGGCTACAGATGTGAGTGCTACGGGGCACAGGGACTATGGTGGTCTGCTTGAAACATGTAGGTATTACAGACTAGGTCAAGGAGAAGTTGAAAATGTCAGTGAAGGCAACCACCAGCTGGTCAAACCATGCTCTGAGTATGCGTCCTGGTAATCTGTCAGGCCCCACGGCCTTGTGAATGTTAACCTGTTTAAAGCTCTTACTCACATTGGCTACGGAGAGCAAGATCACACAGTTGTCTGGAATTGCTGGTGCTCTCATGCATGGTTCAGTGTTGTTTGCCTCGAAGCGAGCATAGAAGGCATTTAGCTCGTCTGGTATGCTTGCCTCACTGGCTGGGATTCCCTTTGTCTTTTTGATGGCTCGTCGGAGGTCGTAGCGGGATTTCTTATAGGAGTCCGGATTAGTGTCCCGCTCCTTGAAAGCGGCAGCTTTAGACTTTAGCTCAGTACAGATGTTCCCTGTAATCCATGGCTTTTGTTTGGGATATGTACGTACGGTTACCGTGGGGACGATGTCATTGAAGCACTTATTAATGAAGCCGGTGACTGATGTGGTAAACTCCTTAATAACTTATTTGGGACTGGGGGGCAGTATTGAGTAGCTTTGATAGAAAACACTGACGTTTCTAAAACTGTTTTAATGATGTCTGTGAGTATAACAGAATTCATATGGCAGGCAAAAACCTGAGAAGAAATCCAACCAGGAAGTGGGAAATCTGAGATTTGTAGTTTTTCAAGTCATTGCCTATTCAATATACAGTGTCTATGGGGTCATATTGCACTTCTTAAGGCTTCCACTAGATGTCAACAGTCTTTAGAACGTTGTTTGAGGCTTCTACTGTGAGGGAGGGGGGAATGAGAGCTGAGTCAGGGATCTGGCAGAGTGCCATGAGCTGATCACGCGCGCTTACGTGAGAGTTAGCTGCGTTCCATTGCATTTCTACAGACAAAGGAATTCTCCGGTTTAAACATTATTGAAGATTTATGATAAAAACATCCTAAAGATTGATTCTATACTTCATTTGACATCTTTCTACGACTGTAATGGTACTTCCTGTTTGAGTTTTTGCTTCTAAGCAGGAGCCAGGAAGATAGAGCTATGGTTAGATGGCGAGGGAGAGCTTTGTATGCGTTTCTTTGTGTGCACCGAGTTGCACAGGTGACATGCTGGTAAAAATAAGGTAAAACTAATTTCAGTTTTCTTGCATTAAAATCACTGGCCATGAGAAGCGTCGCTTCTGGATGAGCATTTTCTTGTTTGCTTATTGCTCTATACAGCTCATTGAGTGCTGCCTTAGTGCCAGCATTGGTTTGTGGTAGTAAGTAGACAGCTATGAAAAATATGTATGAAACCTCTCTTGGTAAATAGTATGGTCTGAGGTAACTCAGGCAAGCAAAAACTCTAGACCTACTTAGTATTAGAGATTGCGCACCAGCTGTTGTTGATAAAGAGACACACCCCTCCCCCTCTTATCTTACCCTAGACTAGACGATGCTTGGAAAAGCCAGCGAGGTGTATATTATCCATGTCCTTGTTCAGCCATGACTCGTAGGGTATTACAGTTCTTTAGGTCCCATTGATAGGATTGTCTCCAATGGAGCTCGTCCAGTTTGTTCTCTAGTGATTGTATGTTCACCATCAAAACAGAGGGCAATGGCAGTCTAGATGCTCACCAACGTAGTCTAATCATGTAGCTGCCTCGCTTGTGTGTGTGTGTGTATGTGTGCGTGTGGCGGAGAGAATCATTGTACCATTTAAACCACTATGAAATATATTTTACATAACCAAAAACATTGCATTTTCAGCTGTTTGAAGCTGGTGCACAAAACCGAAAGTAGAAGACACAAAAGCATAGAAATAGCAAACATAGGACAGATATATTGCTTCTTTGTCACGGATGACTAGGAGTGGAAGGTAGGAATCAGGTGCAGAGAGCAGAGGGTTCACGGAAAAATGCAGTTTATTCCGGCACAAAATGGTCATGCCCAAAACACAGGGTAACACGGACCGGAGCACAATAAACACCTCCGATTCAAAACATGAACACAAAATAATCCCGCACAAACAAGGGTGGGCTTCACAAGCCACAATAGGTAAGCAAATCAAGAAAACACAAATAGGAACAGGTGCAACTCACAAGACTAAACTAACAGAAAAGGGAAAAGGGATCGGTGGCGGCAAGTAGGCCGGTGACGACGACCGCCGAGCGCCACCCGAACAGGCAGGGGAGCCCACTTCGGCGGGAGTCGTGACATTCTTGGACTTGCTTTCAATGAGAATGACAGATCTATACGTCGCATTTCTATGTAAATTTGGTTGGGTCGCCCAAAAAGCTACATATTGCAGCTCTTTAACATGGAAACAAACTCTGATGTGCCGTTTGCCAGACAGACTAGGTCAGGGGTCAGCGTGCTTAGTCCCCTCCCTTTTGGTTATGCCCCCCAGTTGGTTCCTTTTGCTTTATTGTAAAATTCAAAAAAGGAATATTGAGGAACCTTTGTATTTTATATTGGAGATCACAAAACCCCCATGCTGATGTGATACTGTACTTCTTTTAAAATTCACACGATACTGGGGTGATAGTTGTGCTGGAGTTAGAGGGTTTACATCTGTGTGTATGTAAATGAAAAGGTCTCTACAGTATTTGCACATCAAGTGTCTTTATCCTGGTGTTTATCCTATTTGTAGTTGGTGTGTCTGTGTTGAGGATGCTTAAGGAAGACAATTTAACAAAGCTTACACAAATCACAATCAAATGAATGCTGGACCTTTTTTTAATTTGTATGTTAACTACCTGTATTAATAAAGGTTCAATCATTTTTTTTGTTTAGATTTTTGGCTCCAGTCACCCTTTTTACTTGTTTACACAACAGGAATTGGAGTTGAGCATGTTCTCCTTCTGTATAGGAGAGGACTGTGTAGTGGATGTTGGTGTGTTTATGCATGCGTGAGGTACATCACCATCAAACATTCAGAGAACGACAGTAGTGTAAAAGACCGGGAACATGAGTCCTGCATTCTCTTTGCCTGCTGGTGTGTCCTTGGTGTCACGGCTCAGTCTGGATGATGGAATAATGGACTCCTCCACTGATAGAGTGTGTGTGTATGTGTGTGTGTGTGTGTGTGTGTGTGTGTGTGTGTGTGTGTGTGTGTGTGTGTGTGTGTGTGTGTGTGTGTGTGTGTGTGTGTGTGTGTGTGTGAGTGTGAGTGAGTGACAGCTCTTGTCTCTCTCTCCTCTTAATTTACACACCCAGGTGTGATGACCTCAGAGATAGTGGGCTGAGTGACAGAGGGGACATGGGGAGGGTGGTGTTTAATTGCGACACGTCGCCCCAGTCACTCAACAGGCCAGGATAGGGAGCAGGGAAGAGCAGAGAGGGGCGGAGTTGCCCGGGTAATGATGAAGGATCATGGGTAATGAGAGGTGCGTGTATGAGAGGTGTGTGTGTGTCAAGATCTGTGTCAAGCAACCCCAATGGAGGGAGGGAGGGGGACTCTGTCATTCTCTCTCTCTCTCTCTCTCTCTCTCTCTCTCTCTCTCTCTCTCTCTCTCTCTCTCTCTCTCTCTTTGTCTCTTTCTTCTCGCTCTCCTGACTATTTCTGAACCCTGCTTTCGTGCGGAGGAAGACTCTCCCATGTAATTTGTGGGTGAGAGAGAGGCCTCTGATCTGTCCTGCTGACTGCTCTGACACCTCATCAGTCCGAGGTGGAAACAGGAGACATTATGGAGACAGGAGACATTATGGAGACTGGAGACAATATGGAGACAGGCCTTTAGAACAGAGCAGAGCCACACAACAAAACAACAACAACGAGCCCCACGAGTGGTGCAGTGGTCTAAGGCATTGCAGTGCTTGAGGCGTCACTATAGATCCAGGTTCGATCCTGGGCCATGTCGCAGCCGGCCACGACCGGGAGACCCATGAGGCAACGCACAATTGGCACAGCGTCGTCTGGGTGAGGGGAGGGTTTGGCCGGCAGGGATGTCCTTGTCCCTTTGGGCTCTAGCGACTCCTGGGGTGGGCCGGGCACATGCACGCTGACTTCGGTCGCCAGCTGTACGGTGTTTCCTCCGACACGTTGGTGCGGCTGGCTTCCGGGTTAAGCGAGCAGTGTGACTTGGCAGGGTCGTGTTTCGGAGGACGTGTGGCTCTTGACCTGTAACTACCAATTGGAGAGAAAAGTACAAAAAAGTTTAAAAAAATTAAACAACAAGAACAACAACAGAGTGAGTCATAAGCCAATGTAATGTTAAAAATATACTGCATCGCTGATTTGGCCTTTATGTTGTTATTTTATTGTACTCACAAAATATATTTTCAAGTCTGTCAAATGTCTAATTTGTTTCATGCATTGAAGCTTTTATCTTCTTTGTGCTCCATTCCCCCTTTCCAAATCACCTTTGGAGAAAGAATGAAAAGCTTCCTCCAGTTCCTCTTGTTTTCCACAGGTACTGCAGAGTGGTGGAGGGGAAGGGGGGTTAAGACATTATAAATCAAAGCAGCACCCCTTGGGATGACAGGCCAGAGCAATCGATAAGCAGCGCCGTGTCATTGCAATGCGCTTAATGAGGAAATCTTGGCAGACAAGACAGACAAGGTGCGAGCACACTCCCATTTTCCTGGACGCCTGTCAATCAAACCACGGCAACATGCCACGCAATTATCAACAAGTACTACACTAAGACAGCCAATGAGACAGGATACGAGGAGGAGAGTGTTATTAAAAAGGTGACTGGGATGGTTGGTGGTTGCCATGGGGTTGCGTTGATGGATTGGTGCGTGGTTACTGTGCCATAGTGTCAGATGATTGGATTTGATCTAAATTACCTTGCTATGTGTCAGAGACACTCCCCTATTCAAACCTTGATGTGATGATGTCCATGGTAAGCAGGGCTTTTTAATTGTAATGGCTGATATTATGGTAAAGGTCAGTGCAATGGGTGTGGAGGAGAAAGGTATGAAGTGAATTGACCCTAGTATTGCTCCATGAGAGCTCTGTCCGTGAGCTGCACTTACATGTGCTCTATCTTTATAATTTCCCCATTGAGGCTATTAATGGCTGTGATCTGTCTGCCTTTGACACTGTCACAGTCCTCATCTCAAAGCTAGTCTTTTATTAAAGACAGAGTCCTCTTATTTGAAGAGAAGCTGTGTGGTGACCTATATGGAGGACAGATAGGTAGGCTGTACAGTACAGTAATACACGCCCTCGGAGCCCAGGAGGTATATTGAAGATCTTTTGTTATTAAAGCTGGGGGAATAGCGGGTAATAGCATATAATGTAGAGTGGTTCAGATAGTGTAGTGTGTTTGAGGTCATCTGATACTACTGTAGGCTACACTCCCCTGTCTCCTGTACTGTACAGGGGAAATTCGTTTTGGGGGAGTCATTATAGCACGAGAGGCTCTGTGTCTTCACCTTCATACATGACAGGTAATTGCATTTTACCCCCAGTCTTCATATTACAGGAGAAATATGATAGTAGAGCTGCCATCTGAGGAGCCGTCAGGGAGGGTCTGACAGGCTTACGCAGCCCAACAGAAACAGACCTGTTCCTTCAGCCCATATGGACTAGAAAGGTTAGGGATGTCAGACACACAGGCTGGAGAGCTCTCTGTCTCTGTCATCCTTATATATTCTCCACTCCTGTCTTGTCTTTATTAGGACAAGAACAAGCTCAGGTTAGAGGGCTCTTGTTTCCAAGATGTCGGGAGAGTTAACAAATGTAAGAGAAAAATTACTTTGGTATCGGTTTCTCTTGTAGTGGAGATGGCACACAATTTCTGACAAGGATTTTGATAGGTATTTTTTTATGGTTTGAAGAAGAATTCTGTCAGACTTTGATCAAGAGAAAGGTTGTCATATTACTGGGGACAGAGAAAAACATGTACGGTGTTTGGAATTGATCGTTTTTCTTCTACCCTCCTGCAGAATTTTACAGGGCTGTCTATATATCAGGGCTAGCCAATCTGTGGTTTATGATGGTGAAACCAAGAGAGACCCGTCTGATAGCAACAAGGTCTTAAACTTTCTCTTGTTTTGTTAAGGCACACTGCAGTTCTGTGTTTCCATGTGGTTCACTGAAACACGGTTTCAACTCTTAGGTTCCTCACCAGGTCTCCATTTTAATAACATGTTATTTCCATAATAGGTTATTAAACCTACACTGAGTGTACAAAACATTAAGGACACCTTTCCATGACATAGTCTGACCGGGTGAATCGAAGTGAAAGCTATGATCCTATGCTATGTCACCTGTTAAATCCTCTTCAATCAGTGTAGATGAAGGGGAGGGTTAAAGAAGGATTTTTAAGCATTGAGACAATTTTGACATGGATTGTATGTGTGTTCCATTCAGAGGGTGAACAGGCAAGACAAAATATGTAAGTGCTTTTGAACGGGGTAAGGTAGTAGGTGCCAGGCGTACATGTTTGTGTCAAGAACTGCAATGCTGCTGGATTTTTCACACTGAACAGTTTCCCGTGTGTATCAAGAATGGTCCACCACCCAAAGGACATCCCGCCAACTTGACACAACTGTGGGAAGCATTGGAGTCACATGGGTCAGCGCCCTGCGGAACGCTTTCAACACCTTGTAGAGTCCCTGATTAATTGAGCCTGTTCTGAGGGCAAAAGGAGGGGATGCAACTGAATATTAAGAAGGTGTTCCTAATGTTTGGTATACTCAGTGTATAACAAATGACGCAAAAATGATAATGCCTTTATTTCTTTATTTTTTTAAAGTTATTTATCTTGAAAACTTTATTGCTGACAAGCAAGATAGTTTTGGGGTGGAATGTTCTTTCAATAAGTCATCCTGAATTGACTAATCTGAAATAAAACCACTCCCCCTAGTACTCCGCAGTCTTCATTTTTACAAAGTCATCTATCACAAACACATCAAACACACTATCCATAAATTCTGGGTTATTAAATAATAAGTAAGTAAAATTACAATCATAATTGGTACAACCCTTTCATCATGATGGTGTGGTTAGTTCCTAGTACCCTGCAGGCCTTCTGAGTTCCTCCCTACAGTACTCCTTATTGATTCAGTCTCAGTCCATGTGTGCATCCCAAATAGCACCCCATTCCCTCCGGAGTGCACTACTTTTGACCTGTGGCCATAGGGTGGCATTTGGGACACAAACCATAACAGTAACAGAACATAAATGTATGAGCTGTGACATGAAAACACTTTAGAAGCAGGTTGACGTAATGACTCTAGAGATCTATAAGTCACTGATTTAAAGATAAATCCATTTCATTTCCTGAGGCTGGCGTTGGGATGAGAAATGGCCGTATCTTTATCGCCCTGCTCTGCGACGCAGAGTTTGCACCCATTTCAGCTGCTGTAAATCAAACAGGTTAGAGAAATAGCAGAACACAATGAGATAGAAGCAACCCAGTCCTTGGCTAACCTTGATTGTCTATTTGTGTGTGTGTGTGTGTGTGTGTGTGTGTGTGTGTGTGTGTGTGTGTGTGTGTGTGTGTGTGTGTGTGTGTGTGTGTGTGTGTGTGTGTGTGTGTGTGTGTGTGTGTGTGTGTGTGTGTGTGTGTGTGTGTGTGTGATAAACTTATTAAACTCAGGCTGGTGAATGCTTATATATTCTCTATGTAATCTTCTCTTTCAAAGGTCAGTACATTGTGTACAGTATAATGTGAGTATTTAGGCTTTCCTGTGTCTTGATTTGGGGCCACAGTCTCTTATCAAGGAAGCTACATGTTTACATGTGATTTAACCAAATGTGTGTGTTCAGAAATCAATCGATTGGCGTTGCCAGTAGTATAATATATGTGAACATGAGGATCCTTCTTTGTGTGTGTGTGTTTATGTGTGTGAGTGCACCTGGGTGTACAGTATACACATGTGTGTATATGTCCTTGAGTAGGGCTGTAAACCGCTGAATGCTGATCTTAACACTACCAGCTCCACTACCAACTACCAGCTCCACACACACACACACACACACACACACACACACACACACACACACACACACACACACACACACACACACACACACACACACAAACACACACACACACACACACACACACACACACACACACACACATAGCAGCCACGTTGAGTAAGTGGTTCATTATGTAAAGCAGCAGTGAGCTAGCAGAAGGTCCCTACACCAGCACCAGCCCAGTAATATACACACTGTCCACAGAGGAGGTTAAATCACCTAGGAGTATTGGGAATTTATTTAAACCTCCATTAATAATGATTCATACTCCTCAACCACAACACAAAATAGGCTCCTCAACACCCCCATCCATCACGCATATAAAGCCCTATACTTCATAATGCGTGCTTGCGTGTGTGTCTGCATACTTCTGCATTTGTTTTTCATTTAATTTTGAATTCTCACACTTCACTGAGATTTGATCATTTATTTCAATCAGAAGAGGCTTCAAATATATTTCCTCTCCCTTTTTTACCTTTGTGCAGCCTGAGACAATAAACAATAGAAGGGCCCTTTGCTCCAGTAGCTTCTAGCTACTAGTTACCTGTCATTGGCATTCTCCTGAGGTGTCAGGCTGTAAGACTGGCTCATTAGTGGAAGACACCTCCCAGCCTTGTAATCTAATAGGCACTAATTAACAGATACACAGATGAGGTGATCGAGGTCGGAGGTTAGAGGTCAAGGGAATAGAGCCTCTGCTCTGCTCCGCTTGATGGTTGAAAGGGCCCACTTAGTCAGTGAGAACGTTGTTTAGAGGCCTGCATACACACTCAGACACACACACAAACTCACACACGCATGCATGCACGAACATGCAGGCAGGCAGGTAAGCAGACACACACCAACACACGCAGGCAGGCAGCCAGGCAGGCACACACGCACATTCACACCTCTCATTGCATACCAACAAGGAGCTGATTATTCCTGTTTGGTATTGGCTGGTTCAGGCTCACTCACTGAACAACAGAGAGGGAGTCTAGGTGTGTGATTTACTGTTCTCGCTCCCAGTCTCTCTCAGTGAAGTGTTTTCTATTTTCTATTTTTTATTTCACCTTTATTTAACCAGGTAGTTCTCAATTACAACTGCGATCTGGCCAAGATAAAGCAAAGCAGTGCAACACAAACAATAACACAGAGTTACACATGGAATAAACAAGCGTACAGTTAATAACACAATAGAAAAAAAAGAAAGTCTATATAGAGTGTGTGCAAATGGAGAGAGGCGGTAAGGCAAGAAATAGGCCACAGTAGCAAGTAATTACAATTTAGCAGATTAACACTGGAGTGATATATGTGCAGATGATGATGTGCAAGTAGAAATACTGGTGTGAAAAACAGCAGAAAGGTAAATAAAAACAATATGGGGATGAGGTAGGTAGATTGGATGGGCAATTTACAGATGGGCTGTGTACAGCTGCAGCGATCAGTTAGCTGCTCGGATAGCTGATGTTTAAACTTAGTGGGGGAAATATAAGTCTCCAGCTTCAGTGATTTTTGCAATTCGTTCCAGTCACTGGCAACAGAGAAAGGCGGCCAAAGGGGGTGTTGGCTTTGGGGATGACCAGTGAGATATACCTGCTGGAGTACATGTTACGGGTGGGTGTTGTTGAGACTGCTTCCCAGATGAAACAGGAAATGGAAACATATAAGCCAGACACACAAAAACATCAGCAGCATCACAACACAACACAATTAGCACAACACATCACAAGTAGCACAACACATCACAACAAATCACAACACATCAGAACACAATACATCACAAGTAGAAGAGCACATCACAACACATCACAAGTAGCACAACACATCACAACACTTCAAATCACAAGTAGCACAACATATCACAACACAACACAAGTAGCAAAACACATCACAACACAACTATACAACATCACAACAGCACAACAACACAACAACACAACATCACAATCCTACCAGACCAGACCAGAGCCCCTGTGGCTTACTTAACACATTAGAGCCCCTCTGATCTGCCTGTGATCAGACAGACTTTCTCTTTCCTCTGGAGGAGAGAAGAGAACTCAATGTTAGAGGCTTTAGATGAAATGCCTCAACCGGTTCTTCACAAAGTTTCCTCAAAGTTTCAACAACACATAACAATATTGGAGACACAAACACCTATTGGATAAGCCTGCAGGCATGTACTGTAGCTAACACTCTCATAAGAGACATTATACACATGATGAGATGTGAGCGTGTGCCTGTGTGTGTGCGTGTGTGTGTTTGTGTGTTTGTGTGAGCGAGCGCATTTCATCTCGTAACCGCTGCACTACTTTCCACGATCGGTGGCATGCAGAACAGACCATGGCCTTGGCCCCAGGGTATTTGGCCCCTGGTTAACCATTAAGGAATGTGGTCCTGCCTCCACTGTAACTCAATAAGTGTCCTCTGTTAGCTAAACAAGATAAGTGCGCTATCTATTGACACCTCCCAATGACAGTAGATCTGCCAAACGCAGAGGGTTTCACAGTGTTACAGATCATCGATCAAAACTGTTTTGACATCTTGTGAGAGAGAACTGATAGGACACTAGGTTTATGTTGTGGGTGGCATAGCGCGACTTGCACTGTCTTGTTGTGAACCTACAGGCACATAGATAGCGATATAACTTCCATGATGTACGTGTCGAAGAATGTTGAGAGGAATGTTCATGTCACCCAAGGATACGTTCCTGTGAGAACGCTCTCTATCATCCATTACGCTTCACTAGAGAACGTACTTCCAAAATCATTCTAGAATACACCTACTGTCATTCTACTATGCGGAAACATGACCCGGGGTTTTCTATGCCGCAGTATGAGGAATAAGACTTCCTTTGAATGACAGTGTCCCATTATATATTCGAAAATATGCCTATTAATTATCTCCTGTTACTGGAACAAGGAAATGCAAAAATCACTTTTCTCAAGAATGATCACAAGTTTACAGGCCACATTACTGCAGTATCTCATGCCAACAGGTAGTCACAGCCTTTCAGTTGTCAAGCGATTCTAGATTGAAGGATGAAATGCATTTTGTTG
The DNA here is from genome assembly GCF_057628025.1 of Oncorhynchus mykiss. Lineage (NCBI taxonomy): Eukaryota > Metazoa > Chordata > Actinopteri > Salmoniformes > Salmonidae > Oncorhynchus > Oncorhynchus mykiss. The sequence goes on along the minus strand of NC_143026.1, from coordinate 18,574,294 downwards.
TGTAGAAATCAAGCTGGAGAGTAGTGTTTGTGAGTGTTTTTTGTCTGTGCATTTATCTTTGTTAAAGCTGGAGTCCTTAGTTGCTACATCCATTTTTGGACTTAGAAATGAACGATGTATACCCATTGATTCTTGAAGAATACAACATATAAACGCCTCAGGAACTTAGTTCAACCGTCTTACCCAATCAGAACCCAAAATATAAGCTTGTTGTCCTCCAATGTTTGTAAACAAAATAAATGTAAACAAACACTATATAGCCTCAAAACGATCTGATATCATGTATGGTCACCTTGCATACATAGCTCTCGTTTTGAATTGGAGAGTGGTTACATTTCTCCAGGCATCCCTCAGATTTTTACCAAAACACATGAGGGGTGACCGCTTTGTTGTTGCTTCAATTAAAGATTCCAGCTTTAAAGCCTGTAGCTACAGTATACTCATTCAGTGCAGTGCAGGAAAAGCAGTTGCCTCTCAACATGATTGCTCCCAGTCTTTCTGGCTCACAAATAAACAAACTGACTGTTGTTGATCTGAACACAATAAAAAGCCCCATTACAAACGAACAGCCAGGAGCAACAGCATATTCAAATGAGTTGCAACAAACAACAATAACCACACCTCTGTATCGACACAGTGACAGAACCAACCACTCTGTGTGTGTGTGTGTGTGTGTGTGTGTGTGTGTGTGTGTGTGTGTGTGTGTGTGTGTGTGTGTGTGTGTGTGTGTGTGTGTCCGCGTGATGTGCACAGCATCAGAGAACTTTGGAGTAAGATTGGTTGTAGCTGCACTGAACAAAAATATAAACTCAACATGTATGGTGTTGGTCCCATGTTTCATGAGCTGAAATAAAAGATCCCAGAAATGTTCCATACACATAAAAAGCTCTCTTTTTTTGATACATGTGTTTACATCCCTGTTAGTAAGCATTTCTACTTTGCTAATTCATCTAACTAACCCTAACCCCTAACCCCAACCCTAAGATAATTCATCCACCTGACAGGTGTGGTATATCAAGAAGCTGATTACACAGGTGCACCTTGTGCTGGGGACAATAAAAGGCCACTAAAATGTGCAGTTTTGTCACACAACACAATGCCTCAGATGTCTCAAGTCTTGAGGGAGTGTGCAATTGACATGCTGACTGCAGGAATGTCTACCAGAGCTCTTGCCAGAGAATTGAATATCCATTTCTTGACCATAAGCCACCTCCAACGTGAATTTAGAGAATTTGGCAGTACGTCCAACCGGCCTTCATATGAGGGAGGACGATTTGTTTTATTTATGACCATGCCTTGTTTCTATTGCAGCATATTGGATGACTGTCATACATTATCCATTCACCCAGCTCAATGTAACATCGATAGGTTTAGGCTACTAACCCATGATACTCTAATTTTCCCTAAACCAATCATGAGGTTGCTACAACCTAGCCTATGAATTAACATTTACAATGTAGGTGCACAGGTTCGAGAGAAATTAGAGTAATCAAGGTGACAGACAGTTACACATTCAATACCACTTTTCACACTCTTGCATGCGTCTGGCTGATCTAGGGTGTAATCATTAGTCCAACAGTTGCAGATGAGAGTTTCTATTGGACAAGTTCAGGTATGTTTATCCCCGTTTTGTTCCGTTTGCTTCCGTTTAAGAAACGTTTTTCAACAGAATCGCAGGAATTAATATAACCCTGATCACACGCAAACACAGAACTAGCAGCCACATATAAACCGCATGATCACAATTCCTTCTCACATCTACGCTCCTTCCTTCTCTCACCTTTCCCCTTCGCTTGTGGATTTCAGTCCTCTGACTGTGTGTGACTGTGTGTGTGACCAGGCCAACAAAAACTTTCCAAGCCAAACTTTCATACAATGACCGCTAACCATTTACACCGTTTTCATCATATTAACGTCATAGTTAACATAGCTACTAGAACAAACACCCTAGTAAACCTGCTACAATCAAGCAGTACAGTGTACAGCATGAAGTTTAGCAGTTACTCCGGCGGGCCCCGGTGGCAATAAATGACTAAAATCAAAAGCTTTGGATTTGGAAGAGTTCCAGTGTTGGATACCCATAGACATCTAGCTAACATATCATCCTTCTCTGATTGAACCGGGTGTTTGAGTAGGCTAAACTGTCTAGCTGCATATGCTAGCTAAGAAAGTGAAAGTAAAAAATACATATGTATATATACTATACTATATACTAAAATAGCTAGCTCTCTCTCTCTCTTGCGTCTCCTTAGTTTTGAAAAAAAAAAAAATCTAAACTGTTCAGCTATCGTATTTCTCTCTCTTTGAGTCAACTACTCACCACATTTTATGAACTGCAGTGCTAGCTAGCTGTAGCTTATGCTTTCAGTACTAGATTAATTATTTGATCATTTGATTGGGTGGACAACATGTCATTTCATGCTGTAAGAGCTCTGATAGGTTGGAGGACGTCCTCCGGAAGTTGTCATAATTACTGTGTAAGTCTATGGAAGGGGTTGAGAACCATGAGCCTCCTAGGCTTTGTATTGAAGTCAATGTACCCAGAAGCTAACTGTTTTACGGCTACACCATGTGCTACCCTATAGAGGGCTGTTGAGGCTACTGTAGACCTTCATTGCTAAACAGTGTGTTTTAATCAATTATTTGGTGAATATACTTACCATAGTTTTATCTAAAAAGGATAACTTTTAAATGTTTCACTATTTTTTTTCTTCTGACATTTACTGAGGAGGATGGCCCTCCCCTTCCTCCTCTGAGGAGCCTCCACTGATGGTGTCGTGTTGGCGAACGGTTTGCTGATGTCAACACTGTGAACAGAGTGCCCCATGGTGGTGGTGGAGTTCAGGTATGGGCAGGCATAAGCTATGGACAACGAACACAATTTCATTTTATCAATGGCAATTTGAATGCACAGAGCTACCGAGGCACATTGTCGTGAAATTCACCTCATGTTTCAGCATGATAATGCACGGTACAATCAACAGCCTGATCAAACTCTATGCAAAGGAGATGCGTCGAGCTGCATGAAGCAATTGGTGGTCACACCAGATACAGTGCCTTGCGAAAGTATTCGGCCCCCTTGAACTTTGCGACCTTTTGCCACATTTCAGGCTTCAAACATAAATATATAAAACTGTATTTTTTTGTGAAGAATCAACAACAAGTGGGACACAATCATGAAGTGGAACGACATTTATTGGATATTTCAAACTTTTTTAACAAATCAAAAACTGAAAAATTGGCCGTGCAAAATTATTCAGCCCCTTTACTTTCAGTGCAGCAAACTCTCTCCAGAAGTTCAGTGAGGATCTCTGAATGATCCAATGTTGACCTAAATGACTAATGATGATAAATACAATCCACCTGTGTGTAATCAAGTCTCCGTATAAATGCACCTGCACTGTGATAGTCTCAGAGGTCCGTCAAAAGCGCAGAGAGCATCATGAAGAACAAGGAACACACCAGGCAGGTCCGAGATACTGTTGTGAAGAAGTTTAAAGCCGGATTTGGATACAAAAAGATTTCCCAAGCTTTAAACATCCCAAGGAGCACTGTGCAAGCGATAATATTGAAATGGAAGGAGTATCAGACCACTGCAAATCTACCAAGACCTGGCCGTCCCTCTAAACTTTCAGCTCATACAAGGAGAAGACTGATCAGAGATGCAGCCAAGAGGCCAAATACAGGACCATTCTGGAAGAAAACCTAATGGAGTCTGCAAAAGACCTGAGACTGGGACGGAGATTTGTCTTCTAACAAGACAATGATCCAAAACATAAAGCAAAATCGACAATGGAATGGTTCAAAAATAAACATATCCAGGTGTTAGAATGGCCAAGTCAAAGTCCAGACCTGAATCCAATCGAGAATCTGTGGAAAGAACTGAAAACTGCTGTTCACAAATGCTCTCCATCCAACCTCACTGAGCTCGAGCTGTTTTGCAAGGAGGAATGGGAAAAAATGTCAGTCTCTCGATGTGCAAAACTGATAGAGACATACCCCAAGCGACTTACAGCTGTAATCGCAGCAAAAGGTGGCACTACAAAGTATTAACTTAAAGGGGCTGAATAATTTTGCACGCCCAATTTTTCAGTTTTTGATTTGTTAAAAAAGTTTGAAATATCCAATAAATGTCGTTCCACTTCATGATTGTGTCCCACTTGTTGTTGACTCTTCACAAAAAATACAGTTTTATATCTTTATGTTTGAAGCCTGAAATGTGGCAAAATGTCGCAAAGTTCAAGGGGGCCGAATACTTTCGCAAGGCACTGTACTTACTGGTTTTCTGATCCACGCCCCTACCCTTTTTTAAGGTATCTGTGACCAACAGATGCATATCTGTATTACCAGTCATGTGAAATCCGTAGATTAGGGCCTAATTAATTTATTTCAATTGACGTATTACCTTATTTGAACTGTAACTCAGTCAGATCTTTGAAATTGTTGCATATTGCATTTATATTTTTGTTCAGTATACATATTGTATGCTAACCAATGTTTTGCCCAGCACAGTGACTCACGGTTTACATTCTACCCACATTCAGAAGAACTGGGTGGTTAAGGACACAGCATGGCAGAACAGCAGGTGAATTGAGTACGAGCCGACTGCATGACTCAAGACCACTCTAACCCTTTCTATGTCTCTTCTAGGTGTGCTTCGACACTAGACCTGCCACATTGCCCCTCTCCCATCTACAGAAGGTCTCGATCAAGGTTACTCATCGTACCGGTATAGTACTCACCAGCCAACGAGAGGAAACCTAAGGTCCCTTTAAGAACTGAGACTGTTATTATAAAGAACGTTGTTTTATTAACCCTTGTTTGACCCTCTGGAGCCACTGTCCCATCCATTAGAACCCTGTGGTATGAAGGCCGGGACAAGTTCTAAATGGACAGGCTTAGATCACAGATGAATCCCTTTAATTCCTCTGTTGTATTAGTGTTGTATTAGTATTGTATTAGTGTATTAGTCCTCTGACAGCGTCAGTCAGTCCACTGGCCTGGTGTCAGAGTCAGTCCACTAACCTGGGGTCTGAGTCAGTCCACTGACCTGGTGTCAGAGTCAGTCCACTGACCTGGTGTCAGAGTCAGTCCACTGACCTGGGGTCTGAGCCAGTCCACTAACCTGGGGTCTGAGTCAGTCCACTAACCTGGGGTCTGAGTCAGTCCACTAACCTGGGGTCTGAGTCAGTCCACTGGCCTGGTGTCAGAGTCAGTCCATTGACTTGGGGTCTGAGTCAGTCCACTAACCTGGGGTCTGAGTCAGTCCACTAACCTGGGGTCTGAGTCAGTCCACTGGCCTGGGGTCTGAGTCAGTCCACTAACCTGGGGTCTGAGTCAGTCCACTAACCTGGGGTCTGAGTCAGTCCACTGGCCTGGTGTCTGAGTCAGTCCACTGACTTGGGGTCTGAGTCAGTCCACTAACCTGGGGTCTGAGTCACTCCACTAACCTGGGGTCTGAGTCAGTCCACTGACCTGGGGTCTGAGTAGGTACATGACATAACCTCCATTTTATGCTCTGTGGGTAAGTTGCAATAGGCCTGTGGGTCTTTTTATTTATTGGAGGTGTCAGAGAGGCCGGCTCATAAAAAGCCTATTTAATTCCAACAGGGAATGAGCTTCAAAATTAACGCTTTGAATTAAAATTCTACTGTAGTAACAAGATAAATTCTCTGGAGCTCTCTAGAATGTTCACAGCGTTAAGACTCGTAAAGAATAATGACAAGTCTTGATGCTCAAAGCCCTTATTAGATATTTGGTGTTAAATTACATTATAAGCAGAGCTTTGATATGAAGTGTTAGGTCTGCTGTGGGGTGTTTTGTTTGGTTTACAGCCAGCCCAAATGATACAAAACACAATGTCTAATCTGAACCACATTTAATGATGTCACTTCTTTACAGCGAGACCACCTTCACATGTATTTAATCCATGACCTGATCACATTTCCAGTGAAAAAGGGTGTCAACTGTAGGAAAATGATTCAGTGCAATATGGGTTTGGTTTCATGACGAATTAACAGCGAGACAACATTAATTTGTAACAAATTAGTTTACCAAGGGAAAGGCACACCAAGCAGATAGAAGATGACTAGCTGACCTGTGATTTCATACCGATTTTCAAGCCTTCTGTGGTGATAGGATATGACAATGATGACATAATATCATTGTCAGCGCATACAAGCCTAATACATCAAGTTGGCAATCGTAGTAGTGACTATAGAATTCTATAGGAGTGACCTTACTGAATAAGGTATTTGTCATAATTTAATTTTAGGGAATCACACGACTGCGAGGCGTGACTCTGTGCTTGTGGTGTGTTAGCGTACGGAGGAGGGTTAGGGGGAAAGTGTTGTGGAACATGATTGGTTGGTAGATTATGCTAATTAAGCTAATGCCTATGTGCAGGGAGTTTTTCCCGGTCTATCTGTATTGGCTAACGTAGGCCAAGATTGAAGTGATGGCCCACCAAACTCGTTGCGCTTTTGGGCGGACGTGTCTGGGAATGAGATTAATGACATCATCACATCACAGAGTGTTTTTTATTCATTACTTATTATTTATTTTTACTTTATTCTCTCCTCTAGATGACTCATATTTTGGGATGTTATCTCATACTTTATGTCCCAATAACTTGATGAAATATTGGTTATCCCTGTTTACCCTCATAAGATATTGCCAGTGAGTGACTTTGGTCGAAAAGAAGAAGAACACTCTAGATATGCAAGGTTGTTGGGTTAAGCTGGTTGTGATAAGGAGCAGAGAGGATTATGATGGAGTGTCCTTCAACTATCAACACCTCTGAGGCTGAGTTAAGAGCCAGCCACAGACTTTAGAAAAGAGCAGCTTTAAAGATCTGATTGATTCAATTGTTTTTTCTCTTAATCAATTTTCACACAATACCCCACGATGACCAAACAAAACAGGTTCATTTAAATATCACATTTACATAAGTATTCAGACCCGTTACTCAGTACTTTGTTGAAGCACCTTTGGTAGCGATTACAGCCTCATGTATTCTTGGGTATGACGCTACAAGCTTGGCACACCTGTATTTGGGGAGTTTCTCCCATTCTTCTCTGCAGATCCTCTCAAGCTCTGTCAGGTTGGATGGGGAGCGTCGCTGCACAGCTATTTTCAGGGCTCTCCAGAGATGTTTGATCAGGATCAAGTCCGGGCTCTGGATTGGCCACTCAAGGACATTCAGAGACTTGCCCCGAAGCCACTCCTGTGTTGTCTTGGCTGTGTGCTTAGGGTCGTTGTCCTGTTGGAAGGTGAACCTTCGCCCCAGTCTGAGGTCCTGAGTGCCCTGGAGCATGTTTTCGTCAAGGATCTCTCTGTACTTTACTCTTTTCATCTTTCCCTCGATCCTGACTAGCGTCCCAATCCCTGCCGCTGAAAAATATTCCCACAGCATGATGCTGCCATCACCATGCTTCACCGTAGGGATGGTGTCAGGTTTCCTCCAGAAGTGACGCTTGGCATTCAGACCAAAAGTTCAATCTTGGTTTCATCAGACCAGAGAATCTTGTTTCTCGCGGTCTGAGAGTCCTTTAGGTGCCTTTTGTCAAACTCCAAGCAGGTTATTGGAGTCAACTGTGGGATTAAATAGACAGGCGTGTGCCTTTCCAAATCATGTCCAATCAATAGAATGTACCACAAGTGACTCCAATCAAGTTGTAGAAATATTTCAAGGACGATCAATGGAAACAGGATGCGCCTGGACCTAATTTTGAGTCTCATAGCAATGGGTCTGAATACTTATGTAAATAAGGTATTTCTGTTATTTATTTTTTCATACATTTGCGAAAATGTAAAAAAATAAAAAATAATGCTTTGTCATTGTGGGTTATTGTGTGCAGATTGATGCGTAAAAAAAATGATTTAATACATTTTAGAATATGGCTGAAACGTAACAAAATGTGGAAAAGAGAAGGGGTCTAAATACTTTCCGAATGCACTGGAATCACAGTCACTTTAATCATGTTTACATACTGTTTTCTTCATTTCGTATGTATATACTGTATTCTATTCTACTGTATTTTACTAATCTCATATGTATATACTGTATTCTATTCTACTGTATTTTACTCATCTCATATGTATATACTGTATTCTATTCTACTGTATTTTAGAAAATGCCACTCCGACATTGCTCATCCTAATATTTCTATATTTCTTCATTCCATTATTTTACTTTTAGATTTGTGTGTATTGTTGTGAATTGATAGAAACTACTGCACTGTTGGAGCTAGGAACACAAGCATTTCGCTACACCCACAATAACATCTGCTAGATATGTGTGTGTGACCAGTAGAATTTGGTACTGTATTGTCTGTCTGGGTTGGTTTTACAGGTACGGTTGGTACAGTACTGACGCTCCTGGTTGTTTTGATAGGTATGGTTGGTACAGTTCTGTCAAGAAATACCTTTCCCCATCAAAATCAGAGGGTGTGTAGACACTGCATGGGCATATTTTCCTGCAGTGAGACCTTTTTTTATGACTCAGTAAATTACACAAAAAACCCTGACTTGTGTTTACCAGCTAATTATCTAACCCAAACCCATTTGTTGTCAAGACGTTACAAATGAGATTCATTTTGTTGAATAATGTTTAGCTTAGCAGAGCTGAAATAAGTAGTGTTTAATTAAATAACCATGGGGAATGTGTTGGTTGCAACCAACGCTGTGTCGTTTGCGTCATCAACTTTAGATGATTATGATGTATTTTCTTCTCTCTCCCTCTCTCTCTCTCTGTCGCTCCCTCCCCCTCTCCCTCTCTCTCTCTCTCTCTCTCTCTCTCTCTCTCTCTCTCTCTGTCGCTCCCTCCCCCTCTCCCTCTCTCTCTCTCTCTCTCTCTCTCTCTCTCTCTCTGTCGCTCCCTCCCCCTCTCTCTCTCTCTCTCTCTCTCTCTCTCTCTGTCGCTCCCTCCCTCTCTCTCTCTCTCTCTCTCTCTCTCTGTCGCTCCCTCCCCCTCTCCCTCTCTCTCTCTCTCTCTCTCTCTCTCTCTCTCTCTCTGTCGCTCCCTCCCTCTCCCTCTCTCTCTCTCTCTCTCTCTCTCTCTCTCTCTCTCTGTCGCTCCCTCCCTCTCCCTCTCTCTCTCTCTCTCTCTCTCTCTCTCTCTCTCTCTGTCGCTCCCTCCCTCTCCCTCTCTCTCTCTCTCTCTCTCTCTCTCTCTCTCTCTCTCTCTCTCTGTCGCTCCCTCCCTCTCCCTCTCTCCCTCTCCCTCTCTCTCTCTCTCTCTCTCTCTCTCTCTCTCTCTCTCTCTCTGTCGCTCCCTCCCTCTCTCTCTCTCTCTCTCTCTCTCTCTCTCTGTCGCTCCCTCCCTCTCCCTCTCTCTCTCTCTCTCTCTCTCTCTCTCTCTCTCTCCCTCTCTCTCTCTCTCTCTCTCTCTCTCTGTCGCTCCCTCCCTGTCTCTCTCTCTTCGTCTCTCTGTCTCTCTCTCTCTCTCTCTCTCTCTGTTGCTCCCTCCCTCTGTCTCTGTCTCTTCGTCTCTCTGTCTCTGTCTCTGTCTCTGTCTCTGTCTCACTCTCTCTCTCTCTCTCTCTCTCTCTCTCTCTCTCTCTCTCTCTCTCTCTGTCGCTTCCTCTCTCTGTCTGTCTCTTCGTCTCTCTGTCTCTGTCTCTCTCTCTCTCTCTTTCTCTCTCTCTGTATAACTTAAAGGAGGAATCCCACCAGAGTATTATATTTCCAAATGAAGTCACTGTCAAATAACGTCTCCCCCTCCCGACCTGCAGGGGCAGTGAGAGGCCTGGGGACACGCAACACCCATTTCTCGACCCGTCTCCCCTCTCACCCCCATTGCTATGGGGCCATACCCAGTTACCAACCTCTTAGCAGGAAGCCTTGTTTATCGAGAAATGCAATTCATTTCAGGAGTCAGCCGGTGCTAGGTTCAGTGGAGGCGGGGGTATGGCGGAGGAGGGAGGAGAGGAGGAATAGGGGGGAGAGGAGGGGAGAGGGGGCCAATCCTCCCGCGACCTGATTGGGCATGATGGATTGTGGGCCAGGGGGCCAGTGACAGAGTGGGTGTGGCTTGGAAACTGCGGGTAATACGGAAATAACAGGCCAATCTTTGGATTTGTATCATGAACGAAAACCAACAGCCCACGTTTCTATGCTCTGTCAGCAATTACCTTGCATGCCTGATCAAACACGGCCGCTCTCGCTGTCTGCAATACCTGCTGGACTAGAATCTCAATTAGCATTCAAATGAACATAAATGAAAAAAACATATCACAGTAATACTGAAAATAACATTTAAACAATTGGGTGTTGGCGTGTCTTGGTTCTCTCATTTCTTACATTTCCAACATTCACACTTACCAGGCACAGCAATTCACTCTAGCAATTTGCACATCTCCAACAATTCACAGGAACTACCCATATTAATGAGGACGTTCTCCCTCAGTAGTCTATCGGACATTTTAACAAACAGCTTTAAAGAATAAAAACAAGACATGAAAATTATGACTATTATTCTTTCTGTTTTGGCAGGGATCCATGGGGGTCTCGTTGCACGACCTTGACCACCTGGTCTCCAGCGGGCCCGGGGATCAAATCAAAACACATTACATTAGGCACATGCTTCGTAAACAAAGGGTGTGGACTAATAGTGAAATGCGTACTTACTTACCAACAATGCAGAGAGAAATAAAATAGAGAAATAACAGAAAAGTTAAACATGTAATAATACATCAAATCAAATCAAATTGATTTAGACCTTACCGTGAAATGCTTACTTACAAGCCCTTAACCAACAGTGCAGTTCAAGAAATAGAGTTAAGAAAATATTTACTAAATAAACTAAAGTAAAAATAAAAAGTGACACAGTAGAATTACAATAATGAGGCTTTATACAGGGGTACTGGTACTGAGTCCATGTGTGGGGGTACAGGTTAGTCAGGCTATATACAGGGGTACTGGTACTGAGTCCATGTGTGGGTGTACAGGTTAGTCAGGCTATATACAGGGGTACTGGTACTGAGTCCATGTGTGGGGGTACAGGTTAGTCAGGCTATATATAGGGGTACTGGTACTGAGTCCATGTGTGGGGGTACAGGTTAGTCAGGCTATATACAGGGGTACTGGTACTGAGTCCATGTGTGGGTGTACAGGTTAGTCAGGCTATATACAGGGGCACTGGTACTGAGTCCATGTGTGGGGGTACAGGTTAGTCAGGCTATATATAGGGGTACTGGTACTGAGTCCATGTGTGGGGGTACAGGTTAGTCAGGCTATATACAGGGGTACTGGTACTGAGTCCATGTGTGGGGGTACAAGTTAGTCAGGCTATATACAGGGGCACTGGTACTGAGTCCATGTGTGGGGGTACAGGTTAGTCAGGCTATATACAGGGGTACTGGTACTGAGTCCATGTGTGGTGGTACAGGTTAGTCAGGCTATATATAGGGGTACTGGTACTGAGTCCATGTGTGGGGGTACAGGTTAGTCAGGCTATATACAGGGGTACTGGTACTGAGTCCATGTGTGGGGGTACAAGTTAGTCAGGCTATATACAGGGGTACTGGTACTGAGTCCATGTGTGGGGGTACAGGTTAGTCAGGCTATATATAGGGGTACTGGTACTGAGTCCATGTGTGGGGGTACAAGTTAGTCAGGCTATATACAGGGGTACTGGTACTGAGTCCATGTGTGGGGGTACAAGTTAGTCAGGCTATATACAGGGGTACTGGTACTGAGTCCATGTGTGGGGGTACAGGTTAGTCAGGCTATATACAGGGGTACTGGTACTGAGTCCATGTGTGGGGGTACAAGTTAGTCAGGCTATATACAGGGGTACTGGTACTGAGTCCATGTGTGGGGGTACAGGTTAGTTGAGGTCATTTGTACATGTAGGTAGGGGTAAAGGGACTATGCATAGATGATAAACAGCGAGTAGCAGCAGTATAAAAACAAATGTGGGGGGGGTCAATGTAAATAGTCCAGGTGGTCATTTGATTAATTGTTCAACATTCCTATAGCTTGGGGGCATTTTTATTTTATTTAACTAGGCAAGTCAGTTAAGAACAAATTCTTATTTACAATGACGGCCTAGGAACAGTGGGTTAACTGCCTTGTTCAGGGGCAGAACAACAGATGTTTACCTTGTCAGCTCAGGGAATCAATCTAGCAACCTTCTGGTTACTAGTCCAATGCTCTAACCACTAAGCTACCTGCCACCCCAGAAGATGTTAAGGAGCTTTTTGGACCTAGACTTGGCGCTCCGGTTCAGCTTTCCGTGTGGTGGCAGAGAGAATAGTCTATGATTTGGGTGACTGGAGTCTTTGACAATTTTTGGGCCTTCCTCTGGCACCGCCTGGTATATAGGTCCTGGATGGCAGGAAGCTTAGTCCCAGTGATGTATTGGGCTGTATGTACTACCCTCTGTAGCGCCTCACGGTCAAGATCCCGAGCAGTTGCCATACCAGGAGGTGATGCAACCGGTCAGGATCCTCTCGATGGTGCAGCTGTAGAACGTGTGGAGGATCTGGGGACCCATGACAAATCTTTTCAGTCTCCTGAGGGGGAAAAGGTTTTGTTGTGCCCTCTTCACCATTGTCTTGGTATGTTTGGACCATGATAGATCGTTGGTGATGTGGACACCAAGAAACTGGAAACTCTCAACCTGCTCCACTACAGCCCAGTCGATGTTAATGGGGGCCTGTTCGGCCCGTCTTTTCCTGTAGTCCACCATCAGATCCTTTGTCTTGCTCACATTGAGGGAGAGGTTGTTGGCCTACACAATGAGTAACAATAACTTGACTTTATACATGCCAGTACCCAGTCAAAATGCAGGGGTACGAGGTAATTGAGGTAGATATTTACATATAACTAGGAATAAGTGACAGATGGGTCTGAGCGTGGGCCTTTGACCTCTAACCCCTGACCTGTAAACACTGGTTGTGGAAGCAGGAGCTTGAAGCTTAGGGATGTTTGTTGTTGTACTAGTGCTTGAACAGAACATTATCTCTGAAATGGGAAATCCTCCTCTCCTGTCCTCACAGTCAGAGTGTCACTGGTAAACTGGGTTTGGAACAGGATTGTCTCTCTCTCTGACTCGCTCAGTAATGATTTTTTTTTTTATGTCTAACTTGCTACGTGACATTAACATACACATACGTAATGGTATACAGTATGTCATTTGAGGTCACTAGGTGTCAACGTCCACTTGTAGATTCAGCGGTCCGCGGTGGTGGAGTTGCTGTACCAGGATTTGTAATAAGCTTAGAGGGCACTATGGTATTGAAGGCCGAGCTGTAGTCGATGAACAGCATCCTCACACATGCATTCCTTTTGTCCAGGTAGGTAAGGACAGTGTGCAGTGCAATGGCGATTGTGTTGTCCATGGATCTGTCAGGGTGGTAGGTGAATTAGAGAGAGTTGAGTGTGTCAGGGAGGGAGGAGGTGATATGGTCTTTGACTAGCCTCTTGAAGCAATACATAATGACAGAAGTGAGTGCTATTGGTCGGTAGTCATTCAGTTCAGTTACTTTCCCTTTCTTGGATGTGGGGATGATAGTGGACATCTTGAAGCAATATATTAAGGTTCCTTGGAAAGTGGTGTGGTGCGTGCCATCAGTATTGCAACCTACACACAAACTAACCCTCCTGCTGGCTGTTTAAAAGGGAGACGGATTGATGGCTCCTTTCAAGTTCTGCACAAACAAACCATCCTCTCTCTCTCTGTGTGTGTGTGTGTGTGTGTGTGTGTGTGTGTGTGTGTGTGTGTGTGTGTGTGTGTGTGTGTGTGTGTGTGTGTGTGTGTGTGTGTGTGTGTGTGTGTGTAAAATCTGACTTAAGTTTTACAATCACTTTGCCACTAATTTCGGAACCTTGATGTCATTTTTCAAAACTCTAGACACAAAACTCACAACCAGAGATCAAAATGCTAAGTTTTCAAAACTCTTAACACTTTTTCCAATTGCTTGGATATAATACACATAAAGCTAAGTACATTTGTTCATTGAACTAAAATAAATTCATTGAACTAAAATCACCTGTTCAAAATGACACAACTTCAAAGCATTACCATTTCAAAATGCAATTCACACATTACATCTGAAATGACTGTCTATTAATTTCATTACATTGGTCTCACTACCAAGTGATACAACTGCTCAAAATGAGAAGTAACTGTTGCATTACTCTTAATGCATCGTTTTATGGAAACTGACAAACAATATTCCATGTTTAGATCATGAAAGTTTCAGGATAACGAGATCCATTCACACCAATTACCGTGGAATATGAACCAATTGGAAAACATCATCTATGGATGTAATATTTCATCATCATTCTCTCAGACACTGTTCCTTTGGTCCCATGTATCACTTTTCCAGACCATGTTTTCAGATTTGACATTACTGTACTCTCACCGGCCACTTTATTAGGTTCACCTACTGTATCTAGTATTGGGTAGGACCCCCTTTTGCCTCCACAACAGACTGAATTATTCACGGTGTTGTACGTTAAGAGATGCCCGTCTGCACACTACTGTTTTAAACAGCTGTTATTGAGCATTTGTGGCCTTTCTGTTAGCTTGAATGAGTCTGGACATTCTCCTCTGAACTCTCTCATTTACAAGGTGTTTTGCCCACAGAACTGCCGCTCACTGAATGTGTTTTGTTTATCGCACCATTCTCTGTAAACTCTAGAGACTGTAGTGTGTAAAAATCCCAGGAAGGCAGCTGTTTCTGAGATGCTGGAATCACCATTTGTGGCATCAACAATCATACCACGGTCAAAGTTGCTTAGATTACGCACCTTGCCCGTTCTAATGTTTGGTCAAACAACATCTAAAGCTCTCTACTCTATATACTCTATATATTGAGTTGCAGGCAGCCACATGATTCACTGTTCGAATGTAACCTTCCTTGATGGGCTAAATCAGGTCTGTAGAGCTGATGGCATGACCTATGTCATTGTGTGGGATAATGTCTGGTTCCACCATGCTCAAATGTTGCAAGCATGGTTTCAGACCCAACCACAATTTACCGCCCTGTACTTACCCCCATACTCTCCTTTCCTAAAATCCGATTGAGGAATTTTTCTCCACATGGAGGTGGAAGGTATATGATAGGCGCCCTCGCGAACAAGCCACCCTTCTCCATGGATGACGCATGCAATGACATCACAGCAGACCAGTGTCAGGCCTGGATTCACCATGCAATGACATCACAGCAGACCAGTGTCAGGCCTGGATTCACCATGCAATGACATCACAGCAGACCAGTGTCAGGCCTGGATTCACCATGCAATGACATCACAGCAGACCAGTGTCAGGCCTGGATTCACCATGCAATGACATCACAGCAGACCAGTGTCAGGCCTGGATTCGCCATGCAATGACATCACAGCAGACCAGTGTCAGGCCTGGATTCACCATGCAATGACATCACAGCAGACCAGTGTCAGGCCTGGATTCGCCATGCAATGACATCCACATGGAGGTGGAAGGTATATGATAGGCGCCCTCGCGAACAAGCCACCCTTCTCCATGGATGACGCATGCAATGACATCACAGCAGACCAGTGTCAGGCCTGGATTCACCATGCAATGACATCACAGCAGACCAGTGTCAGGCCTGGATTCACCATGCAATGACATCACAGCAGACCAGTGTCAGGCCTGGATTCGCCATGCAATGACATCACAGCAGACCAGTGTCAGGCCTGGATTCACCATGCAATGACATCACAGCAGACCAGTGTCAGGCCTGGATTCGCCATGCAATGACATCACAGCAGACCAGTGTCAGGCCTGGATTCACCATGCAATGACATCACAGCAGACCAGTGTCAGGCCTGGATTCGCCATGCAATGACATCACAGCAGACCAGTGTCAGGCCTGGATTCGCCATGCAATGACATCACAGCAGACCAGTGTCAGGCCTGGATTCGCCATGCAATGACATCACAGCAGACCAGTGTCAGGCCTGGATTCGCCATGCCCGAAGATTCTTCCCAAGATGTTTGGCTAAGGAAAACATCCATTGTGATGTGGATGAGAACCTGTGGCCAAATACACAAGACAGGGTTGAGGGAAATATAGAAGTACAGTAATCAATCTTTTGTTTTGCTTTTTACAGTAAGCCAGCTGAGGAACTCTGCAGTTGATGTTTTACAGTAAGCCAGCTGAGGAACTCTGCAGTTGATGTTTTACAGTAAGCCAGCTGAGGAACTCTGCAGTTGATGTTTTACAGTAAGCCAGCTGAGGAACTCTGCAGTGATGTTTTACAGTAAGCCAGCTGAGGAACTCTGCAGTTGATGTTTTACTGTAGTTTTTCTTTTTTTTGTAGCTAATTATTTTTGCTTTGATTCAAAGAAACCTATTAGTGATTTTATTGTATTTCATCAATACATGTCAGATTTTGTTCAATGTGTCTGTAGTATTCTCTTTACTAGTCCTTTTACAGTGATGTAATTACGTGTAGTACCATAATGAAACATGTATCACATATTTTGTACTACAACATTTAATGACTGAACGAACAACTACACAGTGAAACTATCGGTATCTTGTGTGTGGGTGATCTAAATGAATGTTCCTATGGTATTTCATGATTAATGAGTTATTTGAACCAATGATTCTGCAAGTGAAAGGTTTCTTTAAAGATATGAATGCACAATGCAATGTTTTGAACATTGGACAGCCTGTGTTACAAGTGATGTGTCACACCCTGACCATAGTTTACTTTGTATGTTTCTATGTTTTGGTTGGTCAGGGTGTGATCTGAGTGGGCATTCTATGTTACATGTCTAGTTTGTCCAGTTCTATGTTCGGCCTGATATGGTTCTCAATCAGAGGCAGGTGTTCGTCATTGTCTCTGATTGGGAACCATATTTAAGTAGCCTGGGTTTCACTGTGTGTTTGTGGGTGATTGTTCTTGTATGTGTTTTCACCAGATAGGGCTGTTTAGGTTTTCGTTACGTTCATTATGGTCTTTATTTTGTAGTGTTTGTATTGATTCGTGGTTTACGTTTGTTCATTAAAACATGGATCGCAATCTACACGCTGCATTTTGGTCCGATCCTTGTTCTACCTCTTCATCAGAGGAGGAGATTAGTGCCAAAGTGATTGTAAAAAAACTGTAAGTGATGCCAATAAACTGACATATGCAAAATACCCGTTGAATTTGTAGCTTAGAAGCCATTCCTTTGCCGTCTTCTCATTAAAAAACATTGTTGTACTGTGTGTGTGTGTGTGTGTGTGTGATAACCTTATTAAACTCAGGCTGGTGCGTGCTTATATATTCTCTATGTAATCTTCTCTTTCAAAGGTCAGTACATTGTGTACAGTATAATGTGAGTATTTAGGCTTTCCTGTGTCTTGATTTGGGGCCACAGTCTCTTATCAAGGAAGCTACATGTTTACATGTGATTTAACCAAATGTGTGTGTTCAGAAATCAATCGATTGGCGTTGCCAGTAGTATAATATATGTGAACATGAGGATCCTTGTTTTTGTGTGTGTTTGTGTGTGCGCGTGTCTGTGTGCATGTGCGTGTTTATGTGAGTGTATTTGTGTGTGTGTGCACCTGCGTGTGTGTGCGTGTGCATGTATGTACAATATACACTTGTGTGTATTTGTCCTTGAGTTGGGCTGTAAACCGCTGAATCTTAACACTACCAACTACCAGCTCCACACACACACACACACACACACACACACACACACACACACACGTTGAGTAAGTGGTTCATTATGTAAAGCAGCAGTGAGCTAGCAGAAGGTCCCTACACCAGCACCAGCCCAATAATATACACACTGTCCATAGAGGAGGTTAAATCACCTAGGAGTATTGGGAATTTATTTAAACCTCCATTAATAATGATTCATACGCCTCAACCACAATACAAAATAGGCTCCTCAACACCCCCATCCATCACGCATATAAAACCCTGTACTCCATAACGCTTAGATTGCATTCATTACTGTAACCCTATGAAGTATCGTTTGACCTGGTTGTGTGTTGTTCAGCAATAGTAATTGCATGTGTTTTAATCAGCTTGATTTTTTCAGCTTTGTGATTGGAGTGCAGAGAATCAAACAGCTTTTTGATTGGACAGGACCTCAGAAATAAGCAACTTGGTGTATAGAGAGGAATGAGAGAAAGACATGGACTTGCAATTACCAGTTACACAGAAAAGTTTCAGTTTGAGCGTGATAGTATAGTAAACGTTGATGTTCTATTCTAGACCTTTACCACTAATTACCTGGCTTTATCAATACAAATCTGTTGTGGGTTTTTAGAGGATGTCGATGTTGATGTTAACTGAGTGATTATGTGACATCATTGCTCTGTGGGTGTTCAATAGACAGATGATAGGATAATGGAGGACATTACGGGATGTTTGGGGATGTATTGGGGATGTATTGACTATTGGCCCGGGTGGAAGACGTGGTCATGTGTGAAATAGATGTAGGGTGTAGTTAGAAAGAGGGAGGATGAGAGACAAAGTTTTATCTCTCACTCACGCTCTCTCTCTCCCGCTCTCACTCCTCCCCCTCTCTCTGCCTCTCCCCCTCTCCCTCTCACTCCTCCCCTTCTCTCAGACTCTCTCCCTCTTTCTTTCTTTCACTCCTCCCCTTCTCTCTGCCTCTCCCCCCTGCCTCTCTCTCTCTCTCTCTCTCTCTCTCTCCAGGTCTGCTTAATGTTATAATGTTGACCTGGCCAGTCCAGTGGAAAGAAATACAGAGCAACACTTCCCAGTGTCTGTGGCCCTGTGCACAAATGTTTGCATAAAGCAATCAGTCACAAAGCAGCCAATTTACACACACACACACACACGCACTCACACACACGCACACACACACACACACATCCACACACACTCATATATAAACAGGGAGGGAGGTAAGTGCTTTAGGGAGAAAATGATGAAGGTGTATGTGTGCGTTCTGGTAACTGTAAAAACTGTGGTGATAGGGACAATATTGACACGGTCTCAGTGTTGATACAGTATACCACACATCTGGAGATAATTGAAGAGGAGGTGTTAGCAACAAGACAACACATTCAAGGGGCTCCCGAGTGGCGCAGCAGTCTAAGGCACTGCATCTCAGTGCTTGAGGCATCACTACAGACACCCTGGTTCGATTTCAGGCTGTATCACAACCAGCTGTGATTGGGAGTTCCATAGGGCGGCGCACAACTGGCCCAGTGCTGTCCGGATTTGCCTGGGGTAGGCCGTCATTGTAAATAAGAATTTGTTCTTAACTGACTTGCCTAGTTAAATAAAGGTAAATAAATCAATGTAATCTGACACCAGTCATGAGTGGAGTCTCCATTGC
>NC_143026.1:16452500-16525000 GCF_057628025.1 Oncorhynchus mykiss | reverse complement strand
AGATATTTGACTGGCTGATTAAAGAGATGTGAGGAAGATATTTGACTGGCTGATTAAAGAGATGTGAGGAAGATATTTGACTGGCTGATTAAAGAGATGTGAGGAAGATATTTGACTGGCTGATTAAAGAGATGTGAGGAAGATATTTGACTGGCTGATTAAAGAGATGTGAGGAAGATATTTGACTGGCTGATTAAAGAGATGTGAGGAAGATATTTGACTGGCTGATTAAAGAGACGTGAGGAAGATATTTGACTGGCTGATTAAAGAGACGTGAGGAAGATATTTGACTGGCTGATTAAAGAGATGTGAGGAAGATATTTGACTGGCTGATTAAAGAGACGTGAGGAAGATATTTGACTGGCTGATTAAAGAGAAGTGAGGAAGATATTTGACTGGCTGATTAAAGAGATGTGAGGAAGATATTTGACTGGCTGATTAAAGAGATGTGAGGAAGATATTTGACTGGCTGATTAAAGAGACGTGAGGAAGATATTTGACTGGCTGATTAAAGAGATGTGAGGAAGATATTTGACTGGCTGATTAAAGAGACGTGAGGAAGATATTTGACTGGCTGATTAAAGAGACGTGAGGAAGATATTTGACTGGCTGATTAAAGAGATGTGAGGAAGATATTTGACTAGCTGATTAAAGAGATGTGAGGAAGATATTTGACTGGCTGATTAAAGAGATGTGAGGAAGATATTTGACTGGCTGATTAAAGAGACGTGAGGAAGATATTTGACTGGCTGATTAAAGAGAAGTGAGGAAGATATTTGACTGGCTGATTAAAGAGATGTGAGGAAGATATTTGACTGGCTGATTAAAGAGATGTGAGGAAGATATTTGACTGGCTGATTAAAGAGACGTGAGGAAGATATTTGACTGGCTGATTAAAGAGATGTGAGGAAGATATTTGACTGGCTGATTAAAGAGATGTGAGGAAGATATTTGACTGGCTGATTAAAGAGAAGTGAGGAAGATATTTGACTGGCTGATTAAAGAGAAGTGAGGAAGATATTTGACTGGCTGATTAAAGAGATGTGAGGAAGATATTTGACTGGCTGATTAAAGAGATGTGAGGAAGATATTTGACTGGCTGATTAAAGAGATGTGAGGAAGATATTTGACTGGCTGATTAAAGAGATGTGAGTAACACATTTGTCATGTGGCAGTAAACAACTAACTGAGGTTTCTCTGCCAGACAGAGGGAATCCAGCTTCTGAGCATTATGTTTAATAACCAGCAGTGTAATGAATCAAAGGGAATGACATTCAAAAACAATTGTTCCAAATAGGATAGTTTGTTTTTAATATTCCTGATTTTGTTGAGAGAATTTGCATGATTTCTTCGTTGAAAGGATAAACATGGCTGGTTGGGTGGGTGAATGGGTGAATAGATGGAGAATTGGACGAACAGACATACGGACAGCCATTCAGTCATTAATTTATTGTAGTTGTAGTTGTGGCGCGTCACTGAGTCTGTTTGCTTTAACTCAGGTGGGACATGTACACAGTCTCCAGGGAGGTGCACACAGTGATAGCTTTCCAACCATAAATAGAAAACCTTTTGCTTCTCAAAATTGCTTGTGCATTACCAAGATATTACTCTCTCTGAGTAGAACCCTGTTCAGGTTGAAACACACACTCACTCACTGTGGCTGCAGCAGACATGCTGACATTGTGTGAAATAGCCACCATTGAGCTTGGTATTGGCCTTACCAGACCTAAGCATAACAGGGAAATGGATGCCAGTAGAATAAAGAGCATGAAGTGTGAGAGCCACCAGGAAAACCCCTTAATCACACTATGTTTGGCTGCAAGTTGGACACTTCTAAAGCTACACTATTTCACACACAGGCCCACACACACACACACACACACACACACACACACACACACACACACACACACACACACACACAGCCCCACACAGCCACACACACACACACACACACACCACACACACACAGGCACACACAGGCACACAGGCACACACACAGGCACACGCACACACACGCACACACATAGGCACACGCGCACACACACACACACAGGCACACACACAGGCACACACACACAGGCACACACAGGCACACACACACAGGCACACACACAGGCACACACACAGGCACACAGGCACACACACACACACAGGCACACACACACTGCATAGCAGTTCACTTCACAGCAGGAGGACATTTCTGAGTTGAAAAGATAATGGATCAAATCACTGTTGTTGGTCTACCTGCGTCTGTCCACATCACTCTCTATCCCCCCCCCCCCCCCCCCACCCCACACGCACACAGATTCTGCGGCACAGCCCCGTAGTTTTGTGCTGATGTGAGAATGTCCATTTGTGTTTCAGTCATCTCCTCATCTGAGCATTGTAATTCCATCATGCTTCGATCCAGCCTGCCACCCAGCGTGAATCACGCTCGGCAGAGAGGGAGAGAGGGAGAGGGGGAGAGAGAGAGAGAGAGATGGAGAGAGAGAGATGGAGGGAGAGAGATGGAGAGAGGAAGAGAGAGGAAGAGAGAGGGAGAGAGGGGGTGAGAGGGAGAGAGACAGATGGAGAGAGAGAGAGAGAGAGAGAGAGAGCAACAGGCTGAGGTTATCAAAGTGTGAACAGTCTGTCTGCTCTGTTTGTGGGTGGCAGGAGGGAAAGTGTGTGTGTAAGTGTCTGGGTGTGTTTAACGTTTAGTAAGGTCTTTGTGATTAGCCCTACAAACTCAGTCCGTTTCTCTGAAATGAGCAGCATGCAATTCAAATGAGCACCAGTGAGAACAGCCTGCACACAAATAACACTTCCTCTCAGACACAGTGTGTGTGCGTACGTGCGTTTTTGTGTGAACGTCCAGTCTTCCAACTTATTAGTTGCCAAACCAATGACTACGCTTTTCAATTCTAAAACACAGAGCAGCATTTCCTGTGTCTGTCACTGTCTATGAGAAACCAATTAGAGTGACGTATGAGTCATCAGGTGGAGAAGTTATTATGATCCACCAGACACTTGGAGGCTAATATCTGAAATATGATTTCATTCTGAGATGTCATGAATAACTTCAGACTGAGTGACATCAAACACACACATACGCACACGTACGCAGGCACACACGCATGCTTGTACACACTCGCACACACACACACACACACACGCACGCACGCACACACACACGCACGCGCGCACGCACGCGCACGCGCACACTCACACACACAAACACGCACACGCACACACGCACACGCACACACACGCACGCACGCACACGCACTGTAAGAAAGCTCATTAAACACATCTATATATGTTTTGCAACATACACTGCTCAAAAAAATAAAGGGAACACTTTAACAACACAATGTAACTCCAAGTCAATCACACTTCTGTGAAATGTGGGGGTTGTGCTTACAGCCCAACACCGTGCAGGACGTTTGGCATTTGCCAGAGAACACCAAGATTGGCAAATTCGCCACTGGTGCCCTGTGTTCTTCACAGATGAAAGCAAGTTCACACTGAGCACGTGACAGAGTCTGGAGACGCTGTGGAGAACGTTCTGCTACCTGCAACATCCTCCAGCATGACCGGTTTGGCGGTGGGTCAGTCATGGTGTGGGGTGGCATTTCTTTGGGGGGCCGCACAGCCCTCCATGTGCTCGCCAGAGGTAGCCTGACTGCCATTAGGTACCGAGATGAGATCCTCAGACCACTTGTGAGACCATATGTTGGTGCAGTTGGCCCTGGGTTCCTCCTAATGCAAGACAATGCTAGACCTCATGTGGCTGGAGTGTGTCAGCAGTTCCTGCAAGAGGAAGGCATTGATGCTATGGACTGGCCCGCACGTTCCCCAGACCTGAATCCAATTGAGCACATCTGGGACATCATGTCTCGCTCCATCCACCAACGCCACGTTGCACCACAGACTGTCCAGGAGTTGGCGGATGCTTTAGTCCAGGTCTGGGAGGAGATCCCTCAGGAGACCATCCGCCACCTCATCAGGAGCATGCCCAGGCGTTGTTGGGAGGTTATACAGGCACTACTGAGCCTCATTTTGACTTGTTTTAAGGACATTACATCAAAGTTGGATCAGCCTGTAGTGTGGTCTTCCACTTTCATTTTGAGTGTGACTCCAAATCCAGACCTCCATGGGTTGATACATTTGATTTCCATTGATATTTTTTGTGTGATTTTGTTGTCAGCACATTAATAAAAATATTTCATTCATTCAGATCTAGGAAGTGCTATTTTAGTGTTCCCTTTATTTTTTTGAGCAGTGTATTGAACCCTATATTTTTGGGGTCACAAAACTAGCTCCATACCTCCATGTGTTTGTATGGGTTTCCTTCAGATGAGACCTGTGACATGTGTTTCTATGGGTTACCTCCAGATGAGACCTGTGACGTGTTTGTATGGGTTTCCTCCAGATGAGACCTGTGACATGTGTTTGTATGGGTTTCCTCCAGATGAGACCTGTGACGTGTTTGTATGGGTTTCCTCCAGATGAGACCTGTGACATGTGTTTGTATGGGTTTCCTCCAGATGAGACCTGTGACGTGTGTTTGTATGGGTTACCTTCAGATGAGACCTGTGACATGTGTTTGTATGGGTTACCTTCAGATGAGACCTGTGACATGTGTTTCTATGGGTTTCCTTCAGATGAGACCTGTGACATGTGTTTGTATGGATTTCCTCCAGATGAGACCTGTGACGTGTTTGTATGGGTTTCCTCCAGATGAGACCTGTGACATGTGTTTGTATGGATTTCCTCCAGATGAGACCTGTGACGTGTTTGTATGGATTTCCTCCAGATGAGACCTGTGACATGTGTTTGTATGGGTTTCCTCCAGATGAGACCTGTGACATGTGTTTGTATGGATTTCCTCCAGATGAGACCTGTGACATGTGTTTGTATGGGTTTCCTCCAGATGAGACCTGTGACATGTGTTTCTATGGGTTACCTTCAGATGAGACCTGTGACATGTGTTTCTATGGGTTACCTTCAGATGAGACCTGTGACATGTGTTTGTATGGGTTTCCTCCAGATGAGACCTGTGACATGTGTTTGTATGGGTTACCTTCAGATGAGACCTGTGACATGTGTTTGTATGGGTTTCCTCCAGATGAGACCTGTGACATGTGTTTGTATGGGTTACCTTCAGATGAGACCTGTGACATGTGTTTGTATGGGTTACCTTCAGATGAGACCTGTGACATGTGTTTGTATGGGTTTCCTCCAGATGAGACCTGTGACGTGTTTGTATGGGTTACCTCCAGATGAGACCTGTGACACTTGTTTGGGGTATGCAAATTGGAGAACACCATCGTGTTCGTGGGAGGCTCCTCGTTCCATAGTGGGGTCATATTAGTTTGTAGCTCAAACCGGTTGGACGC
The DNA here is from genome assembly GCF_057628025.1 of Oncorhynchus mykiss. Classification (NCBI taxonomy): domain Eukaryota; kingdom Metazoa; phylum Chordata; class Actinopteri; order Salmoniformes; family Salmonidae; genus Oncorhynchus; species Oncorhynchus mykiss. The sequence continues at coordinate 16,519,616 of NC_143026.1, read as the reverse complement.
TACAGATAGAAGTTGGCACATCAGCGTTACCGACTGCAGACGAGTCCCGTGACACTTATGGGGGTCGTAGAGCAAAACGGAGAACACCATCGTGTTTGGGAGAGTCTCCCCTTTCCATAGAGGCCATTGTAGGCCAAACCGTTCAGACGCTACAGAAGTGTTTGTGAGAAGACCCATTTTCGGGATGTCTCATGGTCTGACTAACACCGCTGTAGCTCGGCCACCTTCCTCCGCAGCTGCGGAAGGCTGACATAGGCGGATGGGGTGGATTGAGATGCAGTTTACACACATAATGGTATCTCTATCTTCAACTGATGGATTTTGATGGGGATTTCTTTTTTATTATGTAACTTAGATTAAGGGGTTAGGGTTAGTATAAACTACACTAGAGCATAAGAGTGGAGAGAAGTTACTCCAAGAAAGTGTTCAGGGCCTACTGGATGAGAAATGATCCCTGAGTTCTAATAATCTGTCCTTTCTTCTGTAAGAACTGGACAAAGTGTTCACCATATTTCATATACCAGTCAGTCATTTCTATTTAAATGAAGGGAAGTGAACAAGAGCACACTTCAACAGAAAGTACAGATTATTGAGAATCAGGGAATGGGATATTGTAAAACAAGACAAGGTGAAGCAAATCAATAATACAATATGTCACTCTGGTATTGGGGGATAAAGCCTCATTTTCCCCAATCAGGAAAGTATTCAGAACCCTTCACTTTTTCCACATTTTCTTACGTTACAGCCTATACAGGATTAGATATATTGTCTCTCTGGTTCTGAGGGATAAAGCCTATATATGATTAGATATATTGTCTCTCTGGTTCTGAGGGATAAAGCCTATACAGGATTAGATATATTGTCTCTCTGGTTCTGAGGGATAAAGCCTATACAGGATTAGATATATTGTCTCTCTGGTTCTGAGGGATAAAGCCTATACAGGATTAGATATATTGTCTCTCTGGTTCTGAGGGATAAAGCCTATATAGAATTAGATATATTGTCTAATGTTATGCTAATCTGATGCAACCTAATGTTAGGCTGATCTGATAAAACCGAATGTTATGTTGTTTTGATGCAACCTAATGTTATGTTTATCTGATGCAATCTAATGTTATGTTGTATGATGCAACCTAATGTTATGATCTGCTACAACGTAATGTTATGTTGTATGATGCAACCTAATGTTATGTTGATCTGATGCAACCTAATGTTATGTTGATCTGATGCAACCTAATGTTATGTTGATCTGATGCAACCTAATGTTATGTTGTATGATGCAACCTAATGTTATGTTGATCTGATGCAACCTAATGTTATGTTGTATGATGCAACCTAATGTTATGCTATCTGATGCGACCTAATGTTATGTTGATCTGATGCAACCTAATGTTATGTTGATCTGATGCAACCTAATGTTATGTTGATCTGATGCAACCTAATGTTATGTTGTATGATGCAACCTAATGTTATGCTGTATGATGCAACCTAATGTTATGTTGTATGATGCAACCTAATGTTATGCTATCTGATGCGACCTAATGTTATGTTGATCTGATGCAACCTAATGTTATGTTGATCTGATGCAACCTAATGTTATGTTGATCTGATGCAACCTAATGTTATGTTGTATGATGCAACCTAATGTTATGCTGTATGATGCAACCTAATGTTATGTTGATCTGATGCAACCTAATGTTATGTTGTCTGATGCAACCTAATGTTATGCTGAATGATGCAACCTAATGTTATGCTGTATGATGCAACCTAATGTTATGCTGAATGATGCAACCTAATGTTATGCTGAATGATGCAACCTAATGTTATGCTGTATGATGCAACCGAATGTTATGCTGTATGATGCAACCTAATGTTATGCTGAATGATGCAACCTAATGTTATTCTGTATGATGCAACCTAATGTTATGCTCATCTGATGCAGCCTAATGTTATGATCTGCTACAACCTAATGTTATGTTGTTCTGATGCAACCTAATGTTATGTTGATCTGATGCAACCTAATGTTATGTTGATCTGATGCAACCTAATGTTATGTTGATCTGATGCAACCTAATGTTATGTTGATCTGATGCAACCTAATGTTATGTTGTATGATGCAACCTAATGTTATGTTGATCTGATGCAACCTAATGTTATGTTGTCTGATGCAACCTAATGTTATGCTGAATGATGCAACCTAATGTTATGCTGTATGATGCAACCTAATGTTATGTTGTATGATGCAACCTAATGTTATGATCTGCTACAACCTAATGTTATGATAAATGATGCAACCTAATGTTATGTTGTATGATGCAACCTAATGTTATGATCTGCTACAACCTAATGTTATGTTGAATGATGCAACCTAATGTTATGCTGAATGATGCAACCTAATGTTATGCTGTATGATGCAACCTAATGTTATGTTGTTCTGATGCAACCTAATGTTATGTTGATCTGATGCAACCTAATGTTATGATGTATGATGCAACCTAATATTATGATGTATGATGCAACCTAATGTTATGTTGATCTGATGCAACCTAATGTTATGTTGATCTGATGCAACCTAATGTTATGTTGATCTGATGCAACCTAATGTTATGTTGTCTGATGCAACCTAATGTTATGTTGATCTGATGCAACCTAATGTTATGCTGTATGATGCAACCTAATGTTATGTTGATCTGATGCAACCTAATGTTATGTTGTCTGATGCAACCTAATGTTATGCTGAATGATGCAACCTAATGTTATGCTGTATGATGCAACCTAATGTTATGCTGAATGATGCAACCTAATGTTATGCTGAATGATGCAACCTAATGTTATGCTGAATGATGCAACCTAATGTTATTCTGTATGATGCAACCTAATGTTATGCTCATCTGATGCAGCCTAATGTTATGATCTGCTACAACCTAATGTTATGTTGTTCTGATGCAACCTAATGTTATGTTGATCTGATGCAACCTAATGTTATGTTGATCTGATGCAACCTAATGTAATGTTGATCTGATGCAACCTAATGTTATGTTGTATGATGCAACCTAATGTTATGTTGATCTGATGCAACCTAATGTTATGTTGTATGATGCAACCTAATGTTATGATCTGCTACAACCTAATGTTATGCTGTATGATGCAACCTAATGTTATGTTGTATGATGCAACCTAATGTTATGATCTGCTACAACCTAATGTTATGCTGAATGATGCAACCTAATGTTATGCTGTATGATGCAACCTAATGTTATGCAGAATGATGCAACCTAATGTTATGCTGAATGATGCAACCTAATGTTATGCTGTATGATGCAACCTAATGTTATGCTGAATGATGCAACCTAATGTTATGCTAAATGATGCAACCTAATGTTATTCTGTATGATGCAACCTAATGTTATGCTCATCTGATGCAGCCTAATGTTATGATCTGCTACAACCTAATGTTATGTTGTTCTGATGCAACCTAATGTTATGTTGATCTGATGCAACCTAATGTTATGTTGATCTGATGCAACCTAATGTAATGTTGATCTGATGCAACCTAATGTAATGTTGATCTGATGCAACCTAATGTTATGTTGATCTGATGCAACCTAATGTTATGTTGTATGATGCAACCTAATGTTATGTTGTCTGATGCGACCTAATGTTATGTTGATCTGATGCAACCTAATGTTATGTTGTATGATGCAACCTAATGTTATGTTGATCTGATGCAACCTAATGTTATGTTGTCTGATGCAACCTAATGTTATGATGTATGATGCAACCTAATGTTATGATCTGCTACAACCTAATGTTATGCTGAATGATGCAACCTAATGTTATGTTGTATGATGCAACCTAATGTTATGATCTGCTACAACCTAATGTTATGCTGAATGATGCAACCTAATGTTATGCTGAATGATGCAACCTAATGTTATGCTGTATGATGCAACCTAATGTTATGTTGTTCTGATGCAACCTAATGTTATGTTGATCTGATGCAACCTAATGTTATGATGTATGATGCAACCTAATGTTATGATGTATGATGCAACCTAATGTTATGTTGATCTGATGCAACCTAATGTTATGTTGATCTGATGCAACCTAATGTTATGTTGTATGATGCAACCTAATGTTATGTTGATCTGATGCAACCTAATGTTATGTTGTTCTGATGCAACCTAATGTTATGTTGATCTGATGCAACCTAATGTTATGATGTATGATGCAACCTAATGTTATGATGTATGATGCAACCTAATGTTATATTGTTCTGATGCGACCTAATGTTATGCTGAATGATGCAACCTAATGTTATGTTGTTCTGATGCAACCTAATGTTATGTTGATCTGATGCAACCTAATGTTATGATGTATGATGCAACCTAATGTTATGTTGATCTGATGCAACCTAATGTTATGTTGTCTGATGCAACCTAATGTTATGCTGAATGATGCAACCTAATGTTATGCTGTATGATGCAACCTAATGTTATGCTCATCTGATGCAGCCTAATGTTATGATCTGCTACAACCTAATGTTATGTTGATCTGATGCAACCTAATGTTATCCTGATCTGATCCAACATAATGGTATGTTGTTCTGATGCAACCTAATGTTATGTTGTCTGATGCAACCTAATGTTATGATCTGCTACAACCTAATGTTATGATCTGCTACAACCTAATGTTATGCTGTATGATGCAACCTAATGTTATGCTCATCTGATGCAGCCTAATGTTATGATCTGCTACAACCTAATGTTATGTTGTTCTGATGCAACCGAATGTTATGCTGTATGATGCAACCTAATGTTATGTTGATCTGATGCAACTTAATGTTATGCTATCTGATGCACCCTAATGTTATGTTGTTCTGATGCAACCTAATGTTATGCTAATCTGTTGCAACCTAATGTTATGTTGTTCTGATGCAACCTAATGTTATGCTAATCTGTTGCAACCTAATGTTATGTTGTTCTGATGCCACCTAATGTTATGTTGATTTGATGCAACCTAATGTTATGATCTGCTCTTGCTTCTAAATGTTTGTAGGCCTGTATAGTTTCCTAAGTATTATCTCTGCAATATACAGGCCTCTTGTCTTTTTGGATCATCAGATGTCTAATATCAGGGCCTTTTTTCATTTGGCCCAAAGTCGGTCCTTCATCCTCTCTCCTCCTTGACACAGAAACCGATAAGTGGTGGAGGAGAATGTACATTTGTTAGTAGGAAGAGTGTCCTCCCCTCCTCGATAGCCACCTTTCATCGAGGATAGTCATGTGTATCCTATCTGAGTCCTTCTCTGAAGAATTGTGTTCTTGAAGGAGAAAATCATGCTAACGATATGCTACTTATTCTTTTATCTATAAAATGTATTGTACAACTAGCTAAATTTGTTTTATTACATTTATGTTATTTCACCACGTAAGTGTAATTTGTGCGAGGTGAGAGGAGTGAAGCACATTTTTTCCACTTTCCTTCTACTGGCCGCCTCTCCTAGTTTACCTTTGACCTTTTTCGAATCAAGGGCGAGAGAGGACGGAGGAGAGAGGATGCAGAAGTTGAGCAAATAGAACTGAGAAAGGAGAGGAGACGGAAAGGAAAGGACAGATGGGTGCAAGAGGATAACAGAATGGATATTGGACAAAGTAAAAGGAGAAAATGAGAGAGAGTGAGGAGTGAAGCAAGATAAAGTGAAAGGAGGGACTGTGTCCAGAAATAAGCATTACTGCACCAGATTGCAGAAAGACCATCAGAGTCTGTCAATCATGAGTCATGTCCTCAGTAAAATTCCATGTGACCATGTAATCCTCTGTTATGCACTCTGGACATGCTTTGGTAGTATGTAATTTGCTATCGACCAATCAGGTCCTATGGCCTGGTACTCAGAGCTCTATTGGCCCTCTAACCACTCGGACATCAATGCAAATACAATCTAAAATCTAAAACACATCATCAAAACAGTATTATGCTTTTAATACTCCCCTCACTGTGATGATTAGAAGGTTGAAACTGAGAGTAAAACATGGTGATTGTTAAAATTTCCAAACCTAGCACAATGAAATGGACAGCTGTCTAAGGTGATGATTAATTCAAAACACCCACATGCATATTAAGGTTTCTATATGCATAAGCTTATGAGCCCAAGTGTGAAGTAAAAAAAATGTAAGAAAAATGCTGATTGTATCCTTATACAATACATAGCCTACTGCCAGTGCTTAATTCGAGTAGGATCTTGTCAGAACAGAATCCGGCACCTCTCCGTTTTGGACTGTTTTGTTCCAGAACCCATTCGGCCAGATCCAGTACCTCTCTGTGGCATGAAAAATAATTGTCACTTTTTGCAATGTAAAATTTGAATGAAAGCGGTCAAAGTTCATTTGAGTTCCCTCTTCATTATTTCTCCTGCCCCCACAAAACAAGTGTATGTAAAAAAGTAGATTTTCAGCCTGGGCCTAATATTCTAAGAGTTGATTTGGGTTGGGCTGGCCCGGGTTTATGGTTTGCGCAACATTGTAACCTGTTTGAGACCAACACCTGGCTGTGTGAGAAGCGCACCAGTATCTCTCTCCCTCTCTGCTCTGATGGACATTAGCCTTCAACTCTAACTTTTCCAGTGTTGCACTTCATAATTTATTTCCTTATAGAATCATAGCTGCGCCAAGGGATCTGAAGGAACTGCAGCACCCCTGATGAATTGAAATACATTTGCCAAAGTTATGGAAGTACTGCTGTTTGTTCAGAAATAAATGAAATCATTCAAAATAGCCTATGACACCATTATAAAGTTTGTAATTTAGCCAAAGCTAATCAATAGCTTTTTGTTTTTTAAATAACCTAGCTGTGGATTGTAGTTCAATAATAAGGAATTGTAACGAATGCGCTGAGAGTCAGGAAGCAAGTACAGGGAGTGAGCGTTTTAATAAATAAACAAAAAATAAACAAGAAAAAGAAAATGAACACGAAACACAAACAACACACCGACATGAAAACAGAGTCAATAACACCTGAGGAAAGAACCAAGGGGAGTGACAGATATAGGGAAGTTAATCAAGGAGGTGATGGAGTCCAGGTGAGTGTCATGAGGCACTGGTGCGCTTGATGAGGGTTTGCAGGATAATCAGCAGCCTGATGACCTAGAGGCCGGAGAGGGGGTATACATAAAAGGAATAGCCTACTGTCGGGAACAAGTGACAAAAAACAGACCTTCAGCAATATTTTAAATACAATCGAGGGAAAACACAGGTTGGAAAGAAAATGGCTCCTGCTGAGAAGAGAACACTATGCCGTAGGCTACCAAAATATTTGATCAACTTCCAAACGTTGTTTTACAAAAGAGAGAGAGATTGGCCATCACCAGCCAGTGAGCTGCACATCATTGGGTGAGTCAGTGAAACTGAAAAGCATTTGTAGGACTGTAATATACACTGCTCAAAACAATAAAGGGAACACTAAAATAACACATCCTAGATCTGAGTGAATGAAATATTCTTATTAAATACTTTCTTTACATAGTTGAATGTGCTGACAACAAAATCACATAAAAATTATCAATGGAAATCAAATTTATCAACCCATGGAGGTCTGGATTTGGAGTCACACTCAAAATTAAAGTGGAAAACCACACTACAGGCTGATCCAACTTTGATGTAATGTCCTTAAAACAAGTCAAAATGAGGCTCAGTAGTGTGTGTGGCCTCCACATGCCTGTATGACCTCCCTACAACGCCTGGGCATGCTCCTGATGAGGTGGCGGATGGTCTCCTGAGGGATCTCCTCCCAGATCTGGACTAAAGCATCCACCAACAAGCAGTGCGGCTTGGTTGGGTTGTGTATCGGAGGACGCATGACTTTCAACCTGCGTCTCTCCCGAGCCCGTACGGGAGTTGTAGCGATGAGACAAGATAGTAGCTACTACAACAATTGGATACCACGAAATTGGGTAGAAAAGGGGGTAAAAAAAATAAAATAATTTTTTTTTTTAAAAAGCATCCGCCAACTCCTGGACAGTCTGTGGTGCAACGTGGCATTGGTGGATGGAGCGAGACATGATGTCCCAGATGTGCTCAATTGGATTCAGGTCTGGGGAACGGGTGGGCCAGTCCATAGCATCAATGCCTTCCTCTTGCAGGAACTGCTGACACACTCCAGCCACATGAGGTCTAGCATTGTCTTGCATTAGGAGGAACCCAGGGCCAACCGCCCCAGCATATGGTCTCACAAGTGGTCTGAGGATCTCATCTCGGTACCTAATGGCAGTCAGGCTACCTCTAGCGAGCACATGGAGGGCTGTGCGGCCCCCCAAAGAAATGCCACCCCACACCATGACTGATCCACCGCCAAACTGGTCATGCTAGAGGATGTTGCAGGCAGCAGAACATTCTCCACGGCGTCTCCAGACTGTCGTGTCTGTCACATGTGCTCAGTGTGAACCTGCTTTCATCTGTGAAGAGCACAGGGCACCAGTGGCGAATTTGCCAATCTTGGTGTTCTCTGGCAAATGCCAAACGTCCTGCACGGTGTTGGGCTGTAAGCACAACCCCCACCTGTGGACGTCGGGCCCTCATACCACCCTCATGGAGTCTGTTTCTGACCGTTTGAGCAGACACATGCACATTTGTGGCCTGCTGGAGGTCATTTTGCAGGGCTCTGGCAGTGCTCCTCCTGCTCCTCCTTGCACAAAGGCGGAGGTAGCGGTCCTGCTGCTGGGTTGTTGCCCTCCTACGGCCTCCTCCACGTCTCCTGATGTACTGGCCTGTCTCCTGGTAGCGCCTCCATGCTCTGGACACTACGCTGACAGACACAGCAAACCTTCTTGCCACAGCTCGCATTGATGTGCCATCCTGGATGAGCTGCACTACCTGAGCCACTTGTGTGGGTTGTAGACTCCGTCTCATGCTACCACTAGAGTGAAAGCACCGCCAGCATTCAAAAGTGACCAAAACATCAGCCAGGAAGCATAGGAACTGAGAAGTGGTCTTTGGTCACCACCTGCAGAACCACTCCTTTATTGGGGGTGTCTTGCTAATTGCCTATAATTTCCACCTGTTGTCTATTCCATTTGCACAACAGCATGTGAAATGTATTGTCAATCAGTGTTGCTTCCTAAGTGGACAGTTTGATTTCACAGATGTGTGATTGACTTGGTTGACTTTACATTGTGTTGTTTAAGTGTTCCCTTTATTTTTTTGTTTTTATTGATCTCAGTTTGTCTGTGTCAAATCACCATGTTTTTTCTCATTCGTCCTGGTACCTCAGAACGCCCAAGGTTGATAGTTGAGTAATATGGATTTATTTATGTTTTCATAATTAATTACCTTAAGCTATACATAATATCTCACACATTTCCTCCTCTTTGTCCTTTATTCCTTACACAGGGTGCGCAGAGGGAGCTGTCGACAAAGTCATTAAATATGCTTCACTGTCAAAATATGTACATATAGATGTTCCCCAACAGATTTTAATTAGTTTCCCAAATGAAGCACTTGGTAGCTGCAGGAACAAGGTTGGAGGGACCATGGCATACAAAGTTTAGGCAGAATATCCCCTGCTTGCAGCAAGAGCATTGTCCTCAAACTTTGGTTAATGTTTGGAGTGAAATAAGTGTTCTTATATGTATTTCTTAGCTGCTCATATTAAGCACATGCTCCACTATAAAACCCAAGGAGCTTACCTGTCATCATTGAAAAACGGACCGGTGGGAAAGCGTGTGGCCTCTATTCCCTATTCGAGTGCATACAGATGACATGTCTTTTATCTCTTGCCCCTGTTACTGCCCCTGTTACTGCCGCTGTTCCCACCCGTTCCTATCCCTGTTCCTCCCCCTGTTCACTACTCACTACCGAGTTCCAAACTGCCTCTGGAAGCAACTTCAGCACAAGAACTGTTGGTCAGGAACTTCATGAATGGGGTTTCCATGGCCAAGCAGCCGCACACAAGCCTAAGATCACCATGCGTCATGCCAAGCATTGGCTGGAGTGGTGTAAAGCTCACCGCCTTTGGACTCTGGAGCAGAGGAAACGCGTTCTGTGGAGTGATGAATCATGTGTCACCATCTGGCAGTTCGACGGACGAATCTGGGTTTGGCGGATGCCAGGAAAATGCTACCTGCCCCAAAGCATAGTGCCAACTGTAAAGTTTGGGGGAGGAAGAATAATGGCCTGTTTTTCATTGTTCGGGTAAGCCCCTTAGATCCAGTGAAGGGAATTCTTAACGCTACAGCATACAATGACATTCTAGACGATTCTGTGCGTCTAACTTTGTGGCAACAGTTTGGGGAATGCCCTGTACTGTTTCAGCATGATAATGCTCTTGTGGCTGAATGGAAGCAAGCCCCTGCAGCAATGTTCCAACATCTACTGGAAAGCCTTCCCAGAAGAGTGGAGGCTGTTATCGCAGCAAAGGGGGGACCAACTCCATATTAATGCCCATGATTTTGTAATGAGATGTTTGACGAGCAGGTGTCCACATACTTTTGGTCATGTACTGTATCTCTACCATGTGCATATGTGTTACAGGTGTGTACTGGAAGCGAAGTCAGGTGCAGGAGAGCAGAGTGTAGTTAACAGGCGAAGACATAGAGGGGAACAGAGGACTAAATACATTCAGGGTGATTAGGGAATGAAAACCAGGTGTGTATGGAACAAGACAAAACAAATGGAAATATGAAAAATGGAGCAGCGATGGCTTGAAAGCCGGTGATGTTGAACGCCGCTCGAACAAGGAGAGGGGCCAACTTCGATGGAAGTCGTGACAATATGGGCACGGTGCGTCATGGCTGGATAGGCTTCCACTGTCAAGCTCTATGACATAACCAACTGTGTTACCGCGGACCACTCTTACCACCTCAGTGCAAGCGAGCTCATATAAGACCGGGACATGTACATTACCAATCCTGGCGCTAGGGTTTGAAAATAGTATATATACACTGTATGTGCTTCTGTGCCCGTGAACCTCGTATTTAGAAACATCAAATCTAATGTTTTTTCAATGAATTCAGTTTTTTTTGTCTTACCCAACGCAGTCGCCAAGTAGTCAAGACTATTGATGGCTCATGAGACCGCATTGAAGTAAATCTTAATCACCAAAGCTTTGTTAAAAGATAATGTTTGGCTGCAGCAAAACAGTGAGTAGAGTGGACACACCCTTAGAAAATCTGTTGCTAGGCCACTGCATTATTTTAGACAGCTCCTGTTATTATTTTGGATGTTCGGAAAAAATCCATGTACAGTAGGCAACAGTGCCTTCAGAAAGTTTCCGACAGACAGACAGACAGACGATGGATGGATGAGCAAGAGGTATCCATGGCGACAGGCTCCAATGGTCTGTCTGCAGTCTGTCACAGTAACTCTAGAGTGCCTCTACAGAAAGTATTCATACTCCTTGACTTTTTCTACATTTTGTTGGATTACAGCCTGAATTTAAAAAGGATAAATGTAGATGTTGTGTCACTGGCCTATACACAATATTCCATAATGTCAAAGTGGAATTCTGTTTTTTATGAATTTTTACAAAATAATAAATGTAAAGCTGAAATGTCTTGAGTCAATAAGTATTCAACCCCTTTGATACGGCAAGCCTAAATATGTTCAGTAGTAAATAATTGCTCTGTGTGCAATAACTGTTCAACATGATAGTTTTTATGACAAACTTATGTACCCCACACATAGAATTCTGTAAGGTCCATAAGTCGAGCAGTGAATTTCAAACACAGATTCAACCACAAAGACCAGTGAGGTTTTACAATGCCTAGCAAAGAAGGGAACCTATTGGTAGATGATGATGATGATGATAATAAAAAAACAGACATTGAATATCCCTTTGAGCATGGTTAATTTGTTTTCCCATGATGTCAAGCAAAGAGGCACTGAGTTTGAAGGTAGGCCTTGAAATACATCCACAGGTACACCTCCAATTGACTCAAATGATGTCAATTAGCCTATCAGAAGCTTCAAAAGCCATAAAATCATTTCTTGAATTTTCCAAGCTGTTTAACGGCACAGTCAACTTAGTGTATGTAAACTTCAGACCCACTGGAATTGTGATACAGTGAATAATGCGTGAAATAATCCGTCTGTAAACAATTGCACAAAGTAGATGTCCTAACCAATTTGCCAAAACTATAGTTTGTTAACAGGAAATGTGTGGAGTGGTTGAAAAACGAGTTTTAATGACTCCAACCTCAGTATATGTAAACTTCCGACTTCAACTGTATGTGAGAATGCTGTTCATTGACCACAGCTCAGCGTTCAATACCATAGTGCCCACGAAGCTCATCACTAAGCTAAGGACCATGGGACTAAACACCTCACTCTGCAACTGGATCCTGGACTTCCCGATGGGCCGAACCCAGGTGGTATGGGTAGGCAACAACACGTCTGCCACGCTGATCCTCAACACAGGGGTGTGTACTTAGTTCCCTCCTGTACTCCCTGTTCACCCGCGACTGCGTGGCCAACCACGACTCCAACACCATTACATTTGCTGACGACACAACAGTGGTAGGCCTGATCACTGACAACGATGAGACCGCCTATAGGGTGGAGGTCAGAGAACTGACAGTGGGGTGCCTGGACAACAACCTCTCCCTGAATTTGAGGAAAACAAAGGAGCTGATCGTGGACTACAGGAAAAGCAGGGCCGAACAGGCTCCCATTAATATCGACGGGGCCGTAGTGGAGCGGGTCGAGAGTTTCAAGTTCCTTCGACAACGACCTATCATGGTCCAAACACACCAAGACAGTCGTGAAGAGGGCACGACAAAACATTTTCCCCCTAAGGAGACTGAAATGATTTGGCATGGTTCCCCAGATCCTCAAATTTCTACAGCTGCACCATCGAGAGCATCCTGACCGGTTGCATCACCGCCTGGTATGGCAACTGCTCATCATCTGACCGTAAGGCACTACAGAGGGTAGTGCGTACAACCCAGTAAATCACTGGGGCCAACCCTGCCTTCCAGGACCTATATCATAGGTGGAGGAAAGCCCATAAAATTGTCAGAGACTCCAGTTCAAGTCATAGACTGTTTTCTCTGCTTCCGCATGGCAAGCGGTACTGGAGCGCCAAGTCAAGAATCCTTAACAGATTCTACCCCCAAGCCATTAGACTGCTGAACAATTAATCAAATGGCCACCAGACTATTTACATCGACACCCCCCTCCATTTGTTTTAACACTGCTGCTACTCACGGTTTATTATCTATGCATAGTCACTTTACCCCTACCTACATGTACAAATTAGCTCAACTAACCTGTGCCCCCACACACTAACTCGGTACCGGTACCCTCTGTATATAGCCTCGTTATTGTGTTACTTATTATTTTTTACTTTAGTTTATTTGGTAAATATTTTCTTAACTCTTTCTTGAACTGCACTGTTGGTTAAGGGCTTGTAAGTAAGCATTTCACGGTAAGTTCTACACTTGTTGTATTCGGCGTATGTGACAAATAAAGTTTGATTTGATATCGTAATAGTATAGTAATATGATAGTATAATAATATAATGCCATAATACTATAATACTATAATAGTATGATAATATAATAGTAATTTCTCATGTAATGTCCTAACAGCTTGTTTACATTTGGCACGAGGTGGAAGAGAGGGAGGACAAAAGAGAGGGAGGAAGGAGAGTGGTCAAGAGGAGAGAAAAAAATTAAGGATTTAGAGAGGATGAGTGGGGGAGATAAAAAGAAGGAGGGTGAAATGACGAAGGTTCATTGTGTTTGTGCACACAAGTGTTTGTTTAGCTTCTGATCCCAATGAAGGTGAAATAGATTTGTTTGCCATATAAACATTACCTTAATACTCCTGTTATTGGGTGGATTAGATGATTCCAGGTGCTAGGCTTAGATTGAGTTTAATAAAGGGCTTAGTTTTTGAATGGTTGATCAATATACTTAGATTTATTGTGGTCTTATTAGGTATTGACAGTCTAATGCATTCAAAATGGTGGAGAACTGTTTTGAGATACATGATACAAGGGCCATGTTCATGAACTGAAACAGTGAGGGACTATATCTTGACTCGTCCAATGAGAAATTCATTTGTTTTCATTTGCAAAACATTTTGTCAGAGTGTGCTCTAATGAAATCTCCTGGTAGATGTCGCCCTTCCCAGGAGTCACGTGTATCCCCTGTCACAGGAGGAGACGGTGGCTATGGAGACCTATGTCTCTGAATAGTGAAGACATCAAAACTATGAAATATCACTCATGAAATCATGTAGTTAGGAAAAAAAGTGTTAAACAAATCAAAATATATTTTATATTTGAGATTCTTCACATATCGACCCTTTGCCTTGATTACAGCTTTGCACACTCTTGGCATTCTCTCAACCAGATTCATGAGGTATTCACCTGGAATGCATTTCAATTAACAGGTATGCCTTGTTAAAAGTTCATTTGTGGAATTTCTTTCCTTCTTAATGCGTTTGAGCCAATCAGTTGTGTCGTGACAAGGTAGGGTGGGTATACAGAAGATAGCCCTATTTGGAAAAAGACCAAGTCCATATTATGGCAAGAACAGCTCAAATAAGCAAATAGAAACGACAATCTATCATTACTTTAAGAATAAAAGGTCAGTCAATCCGGAACATTACAAGAACTTTGAAAGTTTATTCAAGTGCAGTCACAAAAACCATCAAGCGCTATGATGAAACTGGCTCTCATGAGGACCGCCACAGAAAAGTAATGCCCAAAGTTACCTCTGCTGTAGAGGATAAATTCATTTATATTTAACTGCACCTCAGATTGCAGACCAAATCAATGCTTCACAGAGTTCAAGTAAACAGACACATCTCAACATCAACTGTTCAGAGGAGACTAAATTAATCAGACCTTCATGGTCGAATTGCTGCAAAGAAACCACTACTAAAGGACACCAATAAGAAGAAGAGACTTGCTTGGGCCAAGAAACACGAGCAATGGACATTAGACCGGTGGAAATCTGTCCTTTGGTCTGATGAATCCAAATTTGAGATTTTTGATTCCAACTGCTGTGTCTTTGTGAGACACCTAGTAGGAAAACGGATGATCTCTGCATGTGTTGTTCCCACCGTGAAGCATGGAGGAGGAGGTGTGCTGGTCTGGGGGTGCCTTGCTGGTGACACTGTCTGTGATTTATTTAGAATTCAAGGCACACTTAACCAGCATGGCTAACACAGCATTCTGCAGCGATACGCCATCCCTATCATTTGTTTTTCAACAGGACAATGACCCAAAACACACCTCCCGGCTTTGTAGGAGCTATTTGAGTGATGCAGTGCTGCATCAGATGGCCTGGCCTCCACAATCCCCTGACCTCAACCCAATTGAGATGGTTTGGGATGCGTTGGACCACTGAGTGAAGGAATAGCAGCCAACAAATGCTCAGCATAGAGTGGCTTGCGAAAGTATTCACCCACTTGGCATTTTTCCTATTTTGTTGCCTTACAACCTGGAATTTATAGATTTATTGGGGGGTTAGTATCATTTGATTTACACAACATGCCTACAATTTATTGTGAAACAAACCAGTAATAAGATGGAAAAAACTGCTGCTGGTTGGATTCAGTTGGATTCAGGTCTGGGGAACGTGCGGGCCAGTCCATAGCATCAATGCCTTCCTCTTGCAGGAACTGCTGACACACTCCAGCCACATGAGGTCTAGCATTGTCTTGCATTAGGAGGAACCTAGGGCCAACCGCACCAGCATATGGTCTCACAAGGGGTCTGAGGATCTCATCTCGGGACCTAATGGCAGTCAGGCTACCTCTGGCGAGCACATGGAGGGCTGTGCGGCCCCCCCAAAGAAATGCCACCCCACACCATGACTGCCCCACTGCCAAACCGGTCATGCTGGAGGATGTTGCAGGCAGCAGAACATTCACGGCGTCTCCAGACTCTGTCACGTCTGTCACATGTGCTCAGTGTGAACCTGCTTTCATCTGTGAAGAGCACAGGGCGCCAGTGGCGAATTTGCCAATCTTGGTGTTCTCTGGCAAATGCCAAACGTCCTGCACGGTGTTGGGCTGTAAGCACAACCCCCACCACCCCCAGCAGGCGCATGCACATTTGTGGCCTGCTGGAGGTCATTTTGCAGGGCTCTGGCAGTACTCCTCCTGCTCCTCCTTTCACAAAGGCGGAGGTAGCGGTCCTGCTGCTGGGCTGTTGCCCTCCTACGGCCTCCTCCACGTCTCCTGATGTACTGGCCTGTCTCCTCGTAGCGCCTCCATGCTCTGGACACTACGCTGACAGACACAGCAAACCTTCTTGCCACACCTCGCATTGATGTGTCATCCTGGATGAGCTGCACTAACTGAGCCACTTGTGTGGGTTGTAGACTCCGTCTCATGCTACCACTAGAGTGAAAGCACCGCCAGCATTCAAAAGTGACCAAAACATCAGCCAGGAAGCATAGGAACTGAGAAGTGGTCTGTGGTCACCACCTGCAGAACCACTCCTTTATTGGGGGTGTCTTGCTAATTGCCTATAATTTCCACCTGTTGTCTATTCCATTTGCACAACAGCATGTGAAATGTATTGTCAATCAGTGTTGCTTCCTAAGTGGTCAGTTTGATTTCACAGAAGTGTGATTGACTTGGAGTTACATTGTGTTGTTTAAGTGATCCCTTTATTTTTTTGAGCAGTGTATACAGTGCCTTGCGAAAGTATTCGGCCCCCTTGAACTTTGCGACCTTTTGCCACATTTCAGGCTTCAAACATAAAGATATAAAACTGTATTTTTTTGTGAAGAATCAACAACAAGTGGGACACAATCATGAAGTGGAACGACATTTATTGGATATTTCAAACTTTTTGAACAAATCAAAAACTGAAAAATTGGGCGTGCAAAATTATTCAGCCCCTTTACTTTCAGTGCAGCAAACTCTCTCCAGAAGTTCAGTGAGGATCTCTGAATGATCCAATGTTGACCTAAATGACTAATGATGATAAATACAATCCACCTGTGTGTAATCAAGTCTCCGTATAAATGCACCTGCATTGTGATAGTCTCAGAGGTCCGTTAAAAGCGCAGAGAGCATCATGAAGAACAAGGAACACACCAGGCAGGTTTGAGATACTGTTGTGAAGAAGTTTAAAGCCGGATTTGGATACAAAAAGATTTCCCAAGCTTTAAACATCCCAAGGAGCACTGTGCAAGCGATAATATTGAAATGGAAGGAGTATCAGAGCACTGCAAATCTACCAAGACCTGGCCGTCCCTCTAAACTTTCAGCTCATACAAGGAGAAGACTGATCAGAGATGCAGCCAAGAGGCCCATGATCACTCTGGATGAACTGCAGAGATCTACAGCTGAGGTGGGAGACTCTGTCCATAGGACAACAATCAGTCGTATATTGCACAAATCTGGCCTTTATGGAAGAGTGGCAAGAAGAAAGCCATTTCTTAAAGATATCCATAAAAAGTGTCGTTTAAAGTTTGCCACAAGCCACCTGGGAGACACACCAAACATGTGGAAGAAGGTGCTCTGGTCAGATGAAACCAAAGTTGAACTTTTTGGCAACAATGCAAAACGTTATGTTTGGCGTAAAAGCAACACAGCTCATCACCATGAACACACCATCCCCACTGTCAAACATGGTGGTGGCAGCATCATGGTTTGGGCCTGCTTTTCTTCAGCAGGGACAGGGAAGATGGTTAAAATTGATGGGAAGATGGATGGAGCCAAATACAGGACCATTCTGGAAGAAAACCTGATGGAGTCTGCAAAAGACCTGAGACTGGGACGGAGATTTGTCTTCCAACAAGACAATGATCCAAAACATAAAGCAAAATCTACAATGGAATGGTTCAAAAATAAACATATCCAGGTGTTAGAATGGCCAAGTCAAAGTCCAGACCTGAATCCAATCGAGAATCTGTGGAAAGAACTGAAAACTGCTGTTCACAAATGCTCTCCATCCAACCTCACTGAGCTCGAGCTGTTTTGCAAGGAGGAATGGGAAAAAATGTCAGTCTCTCGATGTGCAAAACTGATAGAGACATACCCCAAGCGACTTACAGCTGTAATCGCAGCAAAAGGTGGCGCTACAAAGTATTAACTTAAGGGGGCTGAATAATTTTGCACGCCCAATTTTTCAGTTTTGGATTTGTTAAAAAAGTTTGAAATATCCAATAAATGTCGTTCCACTTCATGATTGTGTCCCACTTGTTGTTGATTCTTCACAAAAAAATACAGTTTTATATCTTTATGTTTGAAGCCTGAAATGTGGCAAAAGGTCGCAAAGTTCAAGGGGGCCGAATACTTTCGCAAGGCACTGTATATACTGAGATCATGTGACACTTAGATTGCACACAGGTGGACTTTAACTAATTATGTGACTTCTGAAGGTAATTGGTTGCACCAGATCTTATTTAGGGGCATCATAGCAAAGGGGGGTGAGTACATATGCACGCACCACTTTTCCGTTTTCCATCTTTTCTAATTTTTTGAAACAAGTTTTTTCACTAAATTAAGGTTGGAATTCATCATAATAGGAAAAACGCCAAGAAGGATGAATACTTTTGCAAGGCACTGTATGTGGGAACTCCTTCAAGACTGATGGAAAAGCATTCCTCATGAAGCTGGTTGATAGAATGCCAACAGTGTGTGAAGCTGTCATCAAGGCAAAGGGTGGCTGCTTTGAAGAATCTCAAATAAAAAATGTTTTGATTTCTTTAACACTTTTTTGGTTACTACATGATTCCATATGTGTTATTTCACAGTTTTGATGTCTTCACTTATTCTACAATGTAGAAAATAGTCCAAATAAAGAAAAACCATTGACTGTGTAGGTGTGTCCAAACTTTTGACTAGTACTTTATAACAACAAAAAACATAACATCCCGTCACGACAAGAACCCATAGCCAGCCCAACTCCTTCACAGCTCAAGCTGTACAAACATAAGCTCCTTCATTAAGTTGACCATATTGAAACTGTGGACATATCTGTGGCAGCAGCACGGCCTGTAGTTGTGGTGTTTTTCTACTAACTGAAGCCTGAGAGAATATTGAGTGGACTGAAGCTATAACAGATCATTATATTCAGTAGCAGAAGGAGTAGTAAGGGCAGTAGTAGCAGTAACAGTAGAGGTATTAGCAGCAGCAGTAGTAGCAGCAGTAGTAGCAGCAGTAGCAGAGGTAGAAACAATAGCAGAAGGAGTAGCACTAGCAGAATTAGCAACAACAGCAGCAGTAGTAGCAGTAGCAGCAGTAGCAATAAGAGTAGCAGTAGCAGAGGTAGCAACAATAGCAGTAGTAGCAACAATGGCAGTAGGAGAAGCAGCAGTATCAAAAATAGCAGTAGCAGTCATAGCAACAATAGCAGTATGATAACAGTAGCAGCAGTAGCAATAGTGGCAGCAATAGCAGTAGCAATAGTGGCAGTAGCAACTAGCAGTAGAAATAGTAGCGTAAGTAACAACAATATCAATAGGAATAGCAGTAGCAGCAACAATAGCATTAGGAGTAGCAGCAGCAGCAGCAGTCGCCCAAATAGCAGCAGTAGAAGCAGTAGCAGCAGTAGCAATATCAGTAGCAGTAGCAACAATAGTAGTAGCAGCAATAGCAGAAGTAGCAATAGTAGCAGCAGTAGAAGTACCAGCAGCAGTTGCAACAATAGGACTAGCATGAGTAGTAGCAGTAGCATTAGCAATAGCAGTACCAACAATAGCAGTAATAGTAGTAGCAGCAGTATCACCAATAGCAGTATGAGGTAACTACTAGTAACAATAGTAGTAGTAGTAGTAGTAGTAGTAGTAGTAGTAGTAGCAGTAGTAGTAGTAGTAGTAGTAGCAGCAGTAGTAGAAGCAGATCCAGCAGTAACACCAGTAGTAGTAACAGAATTAGCAACAATAAGAGTAGCAGCAGTAGCAACAGCCTTAGTAGTAAGTAGTAGCAGCAGTATCAGTAATAGTAGCAGTAGCACTAGCAGTAGTAGTAGCAGCAGTAGTAGTAGCAGTATTAGCAACAATGGGAGTGGTAGTAGTAACAGCAGCTGTTGTAGTAATTGCAGTAGCAGCAGCTGTAGTAGTAAGTAGTAGCAGCAGTATAAGTAATAGTAGTAGTAGTAGTAGTAGCAGTACCCGTAGTAGTAGTATTAGCAACAATAGAAGTAGTAGTAGTAGTAGCAGCAGCTGTAGTAGTTGCAGCAGTAATAGTAGTAACTAGTAGCAGCAATAGCAGGATTAGTAGTACTAGTAGTATTAGTAGCAACATTAGTAGTAGTAGCAGCATTAGCAGTAATAGCAATAGCAGTAATAGTAGCAGCAGCAGTACCAGTAGAAGCAGTAGTGGTAGTAGTAGTAGCAGTAATAGTAGCAGCAGCAGTACCAGTAGTACCAGTAGTAGTAGTATCAGCAGTAGCAATAATAGTTGTAGTAGCAACTAGTAGTTGCAATAGTAGTAACTAGTAGCAGCAGTAGTAGCAGCAGCAATAGCAGTAGTAGTAGTAACTAGTAGCAGCAATAGTAGTAGTAGTAGTTGCAGCAATAGTAGTAGTAGTAGCAGTAATAGTAGCAGCAGTAGTAAGTAGTAGCAGTATTAGCAACAATAAGAGTAGCAGTAATAGTAGTAGCAGCAGCTGTAGTAGTAAACAGTAGCAGCAGTATCAGTAGTAGTTGTAGTAGTAGTACTAGTAACTATTAGTAGCAATAGCAGGATTAGTAGCACCAGTAGTAGTAACAGCCGTTGCAGTATTAGTACCATCAGTAGCAGTAGTAGTAACTAGTAGCAGTAGTAGTAGCAGCAGTAGTAGTTGCAATAGTAGTAGTTGTAGTAGCAGCAGCAATAATAGTAGCAGCAGTACAAGTAGCAGCAGTAGTAGCAGTATTAGGAACACTAGTATAAGTAGTAAGTAGTAACAGTATTAGCAACAATAGGAGTAGTAGTAGTAAGTAGTAGCAGTATTAGCAACAATAGGAGTAGTAGTAAGTAGTAGCAGTATTAGCAACAATAGGAGTAGTAGTAGTAGCAGCAGCTGTCGTAGTAAGTAGTAGCAGCAGCAACAAC
Organism: Oncorhynchus mykiss; assembly: GCF_057628025.1. Lineage (NCBI taxonomy): Eukaryota > Metazoa > Chordata > Actinopteri > Salmoniformes > Salmonidae > Oncorhynchus > Oncorhynchus mykiss. Next base: position 16,498,617 of record NC_143026.1, on the reverse strand, counting down.
ATTAGTAGTAGTTGCAATAGTAGTAGTAGTAGCAGTATTAGCAACAATAGGAGTAGTAGCAGCAGCTGTAGTAGTAAGTAGTAACAGCAGTTGCAGTAGCATTAGTAACTAGTAGCAGCAATAGCAGGATTATTAGCAGTACCAGCAGTAGCAGTATTAGTACCAGCAGTAACAGCAGTAGTAGTAGTAACTAGTAGCAGCAATAGTAGTAGTAACTAGTTGTTGTAGTAGCAATAACAGTAGCAGCAGTAGTAAGTAGTGGCAGCATTAGCAACAGTAGTAGGAGTAGTAGTAGTAGCAGCAGCTGTAGTAGAAAGTAGTAGCAGCAGAATCAGTAGTTGTTGTAGTAATAGTAGCAATATAACCAGGATAAGTAGCACCAGTATTAGTAGCAGCAGTTGCAGTATTAGTACCATCAGTAGCAGTAGTAGTAGGCGGTAGTAACTAGTAGTAGTAGTAACTAGTAGCAACAATAGCAGTAATAGTAGCAGCAGCAGTACCAGTAGTAGTAGGAGGAGTAGCAGCAGCAGTAGTAGTAGCAGTAGTAGTTGTAGTAGTAGTAGTAGACGATAGTAACTAGTAGTAGTAGCAACAATAGCAGTAATAGTAGCAGCAGCAGTACCAGTAGCAGTAGCAGCAGTAGTAGGAGTAGCAGCAGCAGCATTAGTAGTAGCAGTAGCAGTTGTAGTAGTAGTAGCAGTAGTAGCAGTGGCAGTAGCAGCAGTAGCAATAATAGTAGCAGCAGTAGCACCGGTAAGTAGTAGCAGTATTAGCAACAATAGGAGTAGCAGTAGTAGTAGCTGTATTAGCATCAATAGTAGTAGCAGTAGTAACTAGTAGCAGTAATAGTAACTACTACTACTACTACTACTACTACTAGCAGCAGTAACTAGCAGCAGCAGCACTAGTAGTGACAGTAGCAGCAGTAGCAATAATAGCAGCAGCAGTAGTACCAGTAAAAAGTAGCAGTATTAATAACATTAGGAGTAGCAGTAGTAGTAGCTGTATTAGCAATGGTAGCAGTAGTTGTAGTAGTAGCAGTAGTAATAACTAGTAGCAGCAATAGACGGATTAGTAACAGCAGCAGTAATAGTAGTTGTAGTAGTAGGAACTAGCAGCAGCAGTATTAGCAGCAGCAGTATTAGCAGCAGCAGTCGTAACAGCAGTTGTAGTAGTAGCAGTAGAAGTAGCAGCAGTAGTAGCAGCAGCAGTTGTAGATGTAGCAGTAATAGCAGCAGTAGTAGTAGCGGTAGTTGCATTAGTAGCAACTAGTAGTAGTAGCAGCAGTAGTTGTAGTAGCAGCAGTAGCAATAATAGTACCAGTAGTAGTAGTAGTAGTACTAGTAGCAGCATTAGCAGTAGTAACTAGTAGCAGCACTAGCAGTAGTAACTAGTACCAGCATTAGCAGTAGAAACTAGTAGTAGTAGTAATAGCAGCAGTAGTAGCAGTAGTAGTAGAAACTAGTAGTAGTAGAAACTAGTAGCAGCAGTAGTAGTGGTAGAAGCAGTAGTGGTAGTAGCAGCAGTAGTAGTAAGTAGTTGCACTAGTAGTAGTAGTAGTAGTAGTAGCAACAATAGTAGTAGTAACTAGTAGCAGCAATAGCAGTAATAGTAGCAGCAGCAGTACCAGTAGTTGTGGTCGCAGCATTAGTAATAGTAGCAGTAGTAGTACTAACTAGTAGCAGCAAAATAAGTAATAGTAGCAGCAGCAGTGCCAGTAGTAGTAGCAGTAGGGGTAGAAGCAGTAGTAGTAAGTAGTATAGTAGCAGTATTAGCAACAGTAGGAGTAGTAGCAACAGCTGTAGAATCAGTAGTGGCAACAGCTGTAGCAGTATAAGTAGTAGTAGCAGTACCAGTAGTAGTAGTAGCAGCAGTAGCAGTAGTAGTAGCAGCAGCAGTAGTAGTAGTAGCAGCAGTAGTAGTAACAGCAGTAGTAGTAGTAAGTAGTAGTTGTAAGCAGCATTAGCAGTAGTAGTAGCAGTAGAATTAGCAGTAGTGGTAGTAGAAACTAGTAGCAGCAATAGCAGTGGTTGTAGTAATAATAGTAGTAGCAGTAGTGGTACAAGCAGTAGTAGTAGTAGTAGTAGTAGTAGTAGTAGTAGTAGTAGTAGTAAGTAGTAGCAGTAACATGCTACATGCATATGCAGAAACAGACATCCACGAATGCACACACAGCAATCTGGTTGCACCTTTTATTTATTTTTTATTTCACCTTTATTTAACCAGTTAGGCTAGTTGAGAACAAGTTCTCATTTACAACTGCAACCTGGCCAAGATAAAGCATAGCAGTGTGAACAGACAGCAACACAGAGTTACACATGGAGTAAACAATAAACAAGTCAATAACACAGTAGAAAAAAAGAAAAAAGGAGTCTATAGACATTGTGTGCAAAAGGCATGAGGAGGTGGGCGAATAATTACAATTTTAGCAGATTAACACTGGAGTGATAAATGATCAGATGGTCATGTGCAGGTAGAGATACTGGTGTGCAAAAGAGCAGAAAAGTAAATAAATAAAAACAGTATGGGGATGAGGTAGGTAAATTGGGTGGGCTATTTACCGATGGACTATGTACAGCTGCAGCGATCGGTTAGCTGCTCAGATAGCAGATGTTTAAAGTTAGTGAGGGAGATAAAAGTGTCCAACTTCAACTATTTTTGCAATTCGTTCCAGTCACAGGCAGCAGAGAACTGGAAGGAAAGGCGGCCAAATGGCGTGTTGGCTTTTGGGATGATCAGTGAGATACACCTGCTGAAGCGCGTGCTATGGGTGGGTGTTGCCATCGTGACCAGTGAACTGAGATACGGCGGAGCTTTGCCTAGCATGGACTTGTAGATGACCTGGAGCCAGTGGGTCTGGCGACGAATATGTAGCGAGGGCCAGCCGACTAGAGCATACAGGTCGCAGTGGTGGGTGGTATAAGGTGCTTTAGTAACAAAGCGGATGGCACTGTGATAAACTGCATCCAGTTTGCTGAGTAGAGTATTGGAAGCCATTTTGTAGATGACATCGGGAATCTCCCGCATGGATCAGGGAATCACCCGCAGCAAGAGCAACATCACTGATATATACAGAGAAAAGAGCCGGCCCGAGAATTGAACCCTGTGGCACCCCCATAGAGACTGCCAGAGGACCGGACAACATGCCCTCTGATTTGACACACTGAACTCTGTCTGCAAAGTAGTTGGTGAACCAGGCAAGGCAGTCATTAGAAAAACCAAGGCTACCGAGTCTGCCAATAAGAATATGTTGATTGACAGAGTCGAAAGCCTTGGCCAGGTCGATGAAGACTGCTGCACAGTACTGTCTTTTATCGATGGTGGTTATGATATCGTTTAGTACCTTGAGCGTGGCTGAGGTGCACCCGTGACCGGCTCGGAAACAAGATTGCACAGCGGAGAAGGTACGGTGGGATACGAGATGGTCAGTGATCTGTTTGTTGACTTGGCTTTCGAAGACCTTAGATAGGCAGGGCAGGATGGATATACAGTACGTCTGTAACAGTTTGGGTCCAGGGTGTCTCCCCCTTTGAAGAGGAGGATGACCGCGGCAGCTTTCCAGTCCTTGGGGATCTCAGACTATATGAAAGAGAGGTTGAACAGGCTGTTAATAGGGGTTGCGACAATGGCGGCGGATAGTTTCAGAAATAGAGGGTCCAGATTGTCAAGCCCAGCTGATTTGTACGGGTCCAGGTTTTGCAGCTCTTTCAGAACATCTGCTATCTGGATTTGGGTAAAGGAGAAGCTGGGGAGGCTTGGGCGAGTAGCTGCGGGGGTGGTGGAGCTGTTGGCCGAGGTTGGAGTAGCCAGGCGGAAGGCATGGCCAGCCGTTGAGAAATGCTTGTTGGTTTTCGATTATCATGGATTTATTGGTGGTGACCGTGTTACCTAGCCTCAGTGCAGTGGGCAGCTGGGAGGAGGTGCTCTTGTTCTCCATGGACTTTAGTGTCCCAGAACTTTTTTGAGTTCTGCTTGAAAAAGCTGGCCTTTGCTTTCCTGACTGACTGCGTGTATTGGTTCCTGACTTCCCTGACCAGTTGCATATCGTGGGGACTATTCGATGCTATTGCAGTCCGCCACAGAATGTTTTTGTGCTGGTCGAGGGCAGTCAGGTCTGGAGTGAACCAGGGGCTATATTTATTCTTAGTTCTGCATTTTTTTCCACAGAGATGCTTATCTAAGATGGTGAGGAAGTTACTTTCAAAGAACGACCAGGCATCCTTAACTGACAGGATGAGGTCAATATCCTTCCAGGATACCCGGGCCAGGTTGATTAGAAAGGCCTGCTCGCAGAAGTGTTTTAGGGAGCGTTTGACAGTGATTAGGGGTGGGCATTTGACTGTGGACCCGTAGCGGATACAGGCAATGAGGCAGTGATCGCTGAGATCCTGATTGAAGACCGCAGAGGTGTATTTGGAGGGCCAGTTGGTCAGGATAACGTCTGAGGGTGCCCTTGTTTATAGATTTAGGGTTATACCTGGTGGGTTCCTTGATGATTTGTGTGAGATTGAGGGCATCTAGCTTAGATTGTAGGACTGCCGGGGTGTTAAGCATATCCCAGTTTAGGTCACCTAACAGAAGGGGGGTCGGTAGCAGGCGGCAATAGTGAGAGACTTATTTCTGGAGAGATTCATTTTTAAAATGAGATGTTCGAACTGTTTGGGTATGGACCTGGAAAGTATGACATTACTTTGCAGACTATCTCTGCAGTAGACTGCAACTCCTCCCCCTTTGGCAGTTCTATCTTGACGGAAAATCGGTTGCAGAGGTGATCCGGTGCCAAGGTCCAGAGTTTACAGCAAGGTTCTGGTGGAGTTTTGGGCTCTAGCTGTGTATGAGTGGGGTTCGGGTGAACAGCTGTGTAGGCCGGGAGGTGGGCCTCAGGGATAGCTTCGGTACTGGGTGCCACGGTGAGTGAAAGCTAGCTGTGAGCGAGCTAGCTGTGAGCGAGCTAGCTAGCTGTGAGCGAGCTAGCTGTGAGCGAGCTAGCTGTGAGGATCAGAAGTAGTGGTCCAGGGATTACGGCAGGAATCCGGCGTTGTTGTGGAGAGACAGTCCGATACTGGTAGACTGGCGAGTATTATCCAGGCTAAAAACAGGGCTGGTATCTGTGCAGAAGGTAAAAGCCGCTAGCAGTGTCTAACAATGACTAAATAGCTTGTAGCTAATCTTCTGGAGATTCTTGAATGTGTTCTAAAATTGAAAATAATAGCGATTCCGTGTCACATTGGGTGAGGCAGGTTACCGGAAGGTGTAATCAAATGAAAAAATTGAAAAGAGATTGGAATATATATATATATATACAAAAAATAAGAAAAATACAAAAGTACACGAGAGGACAAAACAAACACGTCTTCACTGCTACGCCAGATGTGGGAGCACTGTGTGATCCAGCCAGAGGGGAGAGTAAAATGAAAGGGTAAAAAATAACATTCTGAATGATTCAGGATCAGTGGAACACTGGACGGTATGGGAAAGGAGGAGGGAAGGATATGGCTGGATGTGGGAGGGGAGGAGAGGATGGGGCAGGGGCAGGAGAGGAGAGGATGGGGCAGGGGAGGAGGGTAGGAGGTAGTGCTGAGCGATTAGGGCTTTTTGAGGCCGATTTGGTTTCAGTTCGATTATTTAAAAAATATTCAATGTTTTTTATTATTTGTATTTATTTTATTAAATGCACTATGCATTATGTGGGTTGAATGCTGTCACAAAACAATGAATAAAAGTCCCATGATGAAAGTCCCTGCTTATCACTTATTAACCATAATTTATTCACACGACTTTAATAAAATATTTCAGTTGTGTATATTACATTTGTTTTATTTGATGACTTTATTATTTCATTACAAGTCTGGAGAGCTGCTGCCTATGCAGTCTGACAAAATCACTATTTTAGTAGTTCTTCAAAGTAAATAAGGTATACTTTTATAACTGCTGAATACCAACTATCAATCACTTAGATCATGAATTTTCAGTTAAAGATAGCTCGCGAAGCAACTGCTCTCTAGTCCTCTCTATCCCACATTATTCTGGCTCTTCTCTCCCTCTCAGATGGACAAGTAGACGCACAATGGATTATGGTCAGGGAAATTCACAGGGATTTCTTCTTCTTCTTGTTTGAGGGTTTCTGTGTGAAAGAAGCTGTGTGGGGCTGTTTTGACTGTTGCCGGGGAAAACTGAGATAGAATAATCCCATAAAGAACTGTGACAGAGGTTTGGCCATGATTACATGTTTCTCAATGAGAACTGTGCTGGAGGCCTTTTCCCTGGGGATCCTAGAGATAATTAATAAACAGAGAAATTATGATGCGCAGGCAGGTCCACGTACACACACACACACACACACACACACACACACACACACACACACACACACACACACACACACACACACACACACACACACACACACGCAATTATCCATCCATAAACACAGCTGAGTATATAATCCCAGTGAGGTCCTTGTTCACCATGTCCCTAAGGCCGCTGCCTGATCTGAATCCATCACACTGTATTATTAAAACGCCTTAAATTAAGAGAGTGGGACGGGAGACACTTCAGAGCTCAGCCCAAATAGGGACATTCCAAAATCCCAAATGTGTGAATGGGATGTTAGCTCACAGATGTACACTCCAGGCACAGGCAGAGTACTAAGTGAACTCTCTTCAGCAGCTTCTGCAAAGTTTACTCATGAAATCAGTAGTTCTAAAATGTTAAAGTTCAGACCGCCATTCTTCCACTTTAGTTAAGTCAATAGGCTTCCAGTAGTCTTAAATGGTGTTGAAACAGATTAACGCTGTGACTGATGATAATCTGTAATTGCCATTGGAGAGCAAATTCAGACATTAGTAGTATACTCCATCCATCAGTGTTGCATCACTTATTGTTATCATGTTGGTCTTAGGATAATCTATCAACGTAACTGTGGCAGCCAACCAAAACAGGAAGCAGGGATGTTTTTGCGGTTTATCCATTACCTGTCTGTATGGGGAGCGAGTGACATCAGGTTCACTTTGTGACACTTCAGCAGCTGGGCTACAGAGGTTTATAATGGATGGTATGAGCGATCAGGACTGACCCTAGCCTGGTTGCTAGTCTGTTTCTGTGCTTTTGACAACTCCTTATGGAAATGTCATGCCACACAAAGAATTGGCAAGAGATCGGAAATGCCCAGGCTAGAGTGACTCTGCTTTGTGATTATACTCTACATCTATGAGTCAGAATTGCCTTAGTTAATTACAGATCTATGATATTGGACAGTATTGAACACGGCCAACTCACTCTATAGCTTACAGTTGGCTCAGATGTGAAATTAGGTTGATGAACACAACCACCTACCTCCATTCTTATTATCTTTTTCTTAGAAAGAACCACAGCTCACCCACATACATGCCTCTTCTCAGGCCCAAATCTCAGACCGTCATCTCAGACCCAAATCTTTCTCCCATGATTACTCTATGCATTTTGAGTGGGCACTAATGACACTAATGGCTAACATTGATGTTCAGATATTATTTTTAGTAGAAGACTAATTATAACTAACTGGTACATATTTTAGGTGTAATATGGTAGCTCTGTCTGGTACATATTTTTGGTGTATTATGGTAGCTGTCGTGACCCATTGTACTGTACTCTCCCTGCTGTGCCCAGGTGTTCCTCGTAAATAATTTTGCCTACCAACAGACACATCCATGCTCTGTCATTTTGCTGTGTGTACATTGTGTGTGTGTGTGCTTTCGCATTTCAGATAGGCTATTTGCCTCCTGATTTTGCGTGCTCTTTGATCCTTTGTGTGTGTGTGTCAAAGGAGGTTGGTGGCGCCTTAATTGGGGAGGACGGGCTTGTGTTAATGGCTAGAGCGCTATGAGTGGAATGGTATCAAATACACGATGCCATTACATTCGCTTAGTTCCAGCCATCATTATGAGCTGTCCTCCCCTCTGCAGCCTCCATTGATGTGTGTCCAAGTGCCAGACATAAGCTAAAAGAGGCAAAAGTAAACAAAGGCTCCTCTTCACCACAGCAACGATGCCCTTAAGAGTCAGCCTAACTTCAGTGTGACTCAACAGTCAACCTCAAAAAGTCAAGCTGCACCTGTTCATTACAGATGTGTCACAGCAGTTCAAGATTGTTTTATTTCTTTTACCTTTATTTAACTAGGCAAGTCAGTTAAAAACAAATTCTTATTTTCAATGACGGCCTAGGAACAGTGGGTTAATTAATTACCTTGTTCGGGGCAGAATGACAGATTTCTACCTTGTCAGCTCGGGATTTTATCTTGCAACCTTTCGGTTACAAGTCCAACGCTCTAACTGCTAGGCTACCTGCCACCCCCAACAACATTAGCTGCCGCCCTCAACAACATTAGCTTGAGCCAATGCTAATAATAGTTGTTGTATAAGAGGCCCATAGTTTTGGTCTGGATGGTGTTTATACCTTAATTGGGGTGGACTTTTGCATCGTTTAGCTTATGTCTGGCACTTGGACACACACACATTAGTGGAGGCTGCTGAGGGGAGGACAGCTCATAATAATGGCTGGAACGGAGCGAACGGAATGGTATCAAACACATGGAAACGATTGAAAGCATGTGTTTGACACCATTTCACTCACACCGCTCCAGCCATTACCACAAGCCTGTCCTCCTCAAAAATGGTGAAAACACCACCGAGACCAAAACTTTGGTAAATATACCATCCAGACCAAAACTACGGTAAAAACACAATCCAGACCAAAACTATGGTAAAAACACCACCCAGACCAAAACTACGGTAAAAACATCATCCAGGCCAAAACTACGGTAAAAACACCATCCAGACCAAAACTACGGAAAAATCATCACCCAGACCAAAACTACGGTAAAAACACCACCCAGACCAAAACTATGGTAAAAACACCACCCAGACCAAAACTATGGTAAAAACACCATTCAGACCAAAACTACGGTAAAAACACCACCCAGACCAAAACTACGGTAAAAACACCACCCAGACCAAAACTACGGTAAAAACACCACCCAGACCAAAAATACAGTAAAAACACCACCCAGACCAAAAAACTATATTGCTATGGTGAAAACACCATCCAGGCCAAAACAATGGTAAGAACATACAGAAAAAAAACAATGGTATTCAAACCATCCAGTCCAAAAAATTACGGTAAAAACACCATCCAGTCCAAAACAATGTTAAAAACACCATCCAGACAACAACTATGGTAAAAACACCATCCATGCCAAAACTATGATTAAAAAAACACCAGCCAGACCAAAAAGATGGTGAAAACACCATCTAGATCAAATCTATGGTAATAACACGATCTAGACCAAATCTATGGTTATAACACCATCCAGACCAAAAACATGGTGATAACACCATCCAGACCAAAAACATGGTGAAAACACCATCCAGACAACAACTATGGTAAAAACACCATCCATGCCAAAACTATGATTAAAAAAACACCAGCCAGACCAAAAAGATGGTGAAAACACCATCTAGATCAAATCTATGGTTATAACACCATCCAGACCAAAAACATGGTAAAAAGACCATCCAGACAACAACTATGGTAAAAACATCATCCAGACAACAACTATGATAAAAAAACACCAACCAGACCAAAACTATGATAAAAAAACACCATCCAGACCAAAACTATGATAAAAAAACACCATCCAGACCAAAACTATGATAAAAAAACACCAACCAGACCAAAACTATGATAAAAAAACACCAACCAGACCAAAACTATGATAAAAAAACACCATCCAGACCAAAACTATGATAAAAAAACACCAACCAGACCAAAACTATGATAAAAAAACACCATCCAGACCAAAACTATGATAAAAAAACACCATCCAGACAACAACTATGATAAAAAAACACCAACCAGACCAAAACTATGATAAAAAAACACCAACCAGACCAAAACTATGATAAAAAAAACACCATCCAGACCAAAACTATGATAAAAAAACACCAACCAGACCAAAACTATGATAAAAAAAACACCATCCAGACAACAACTATGATAAAAAAACACCAACCAGACCAAAACTATGATAAAAAAACACCAACCAGACCAAAACTAGGATAAAAAAACACCAACCAGACCAAATCTATGGTTATAACACCATCCAGACCAAAAACATGGTAAAAAGACCATCCAGACAACAACTATGGTAAAAACATCATCCAGACAACAACTATGATAAAAAAACACCAACCAGACCAAAACTATGATAAAAAAACACCATCCAGACCAAAACTATGATAAAAAAACACCATCCAGACCAAAACTATGATAAAAAAACACCAACCAGACCAAAACTATGATAAAAAAACACCAACCAGACCAAAACTATGATAAAAAAACACCATCCAGACCAAAACTATGATAAAAAAACACCAACCAGACCAAAACTATGATAAAAAAAACACCATCCAGACCAAAACTATGATAAAAAAACACCAACCAGACCAAAACTAGGATAAAAAAAACACCAACCAGACCAAAACTATGGTACTATGGTGAAAACAACACCCAGACCAAAAACTATGGTAAAAAAAACAACATCCAGACAACAACTATGGTAAAAACACCAAGACCAAAACAACAATAAAAAAAACAACATCCTGACCAAAACTATGGTATGATGGTGAAAACACCATCCAGACCACTATGGTGAAAACACCATCCAGACCAAAACAATGGTAACAACACCATCCATACAAAAACGGTGATAAAAAACACCATCCAGGCCAAAACTATGATAAAAAAAACACCAGCCAGGCCAAAACTACAATAAAAAACACCATCCAGACCAAAACTATGATAAAAAAACACCATCCATACCAAAACTATGATAAAAAAACACCAGCCAGGCCAAAACTACAATAAAAAACACCATCCATACCAAAACAATGGTAACAACACCATCCATACAAAAACTGTGATAAAAAACACCATCCAGGCCAAAACTATGGAAAAAAAACACCATCCAGACCAAAACAATGGTAACAACACCATCCATACAAAAACGGTGATAAAAAACACCATCCAGGCCAAAACTATGATAAAAAACACCATCCATACCAAAACTATGATAAAAAACACCATCCATACCAAAACTATGATAAAAAACACCATCCATACCAAAACTATGATAAAAAACACCATCCATACCAAAACTATAATAAAAAACACCAGCCAGGCCAAAACTATGATAAAAAACACCATCCATACCAAACAATGGTAAAAACACCATCCAGACCAAAACTATGATAAAAAACACCAGTCAGGCCAAAACTATGATAAAAAACACCATCCAGGTCAAAACTATGGTAAAAACACCATCCAGACAAAAACTATGGTAAAAACACCATCCAGACCAAAACTATGGGAAAAAAACCCGTCCAGACCAAACTATGGTGAAAACACCATCCAGACAACAGCTATGGTGAAAACACCATCCAGACCAAACAATGGTAAAAACACCATCCAGACCAAAACTATGATAAAAAAACACCAGCCAAAACTATGGCACTATGGTGAAAACACCAGTCAGGCCTAAACTATGGAAAAAAACACCATCCAGACCAAAACTATGATAAAAAAACACCAGCCAAAACTATGGCACTATGGTGAAAACACCATCCAGACCAAACAATGGTAAAAACACCATCCAGACCAAAATTATGATAAAAAAACACAGTTTAGACCAAAACTATGATAAAAAAAACACCAGCCAGACCAAAACTATGGCACTATGGTGAAAACACCATCCAGACCAAAACTATGATAAAAAAACACCATCCAGACCAAAACTATGATTAAAAAAACACCATCCAGACCAAAACTATGATAAAAAAACACCATCCAGACCAAAACTATGGTACTATGGTGAAAACACCATCCAGACCAAAACTATGGTACTATGGTGAAAACACCATCCAGACCAAAACTATGGTTAAAACACCATCCAGACCAAAACTATGGAAAAAAAACACCGTCCAGACCAAAATTATGCTGGAAACACAATCCAGACAACAGCTATGGTGAAAACACCATCCAGACAGAAAACACCATTCAGACCAAAACTATGGTAAAAACACCATCCAGACCAAAACAATGGTAACAACACCATCCATACAAAAACGGTGATAAAAAACACCATCCATACCAAACAATGGTAAAAACACCATCCAGACCAAAACTATGATAAAAAACACCAGTCAGGCCAAAACTATGATAAAAAACACCATCCAGGTCAAAACTATGGTAAAAACACCATCCAGACCAAAACTATGGTAAAAACACCATCCAGACCAAAACTATGGGAAAAAAACCCATCCAGACCAAACTATGGTGAAAACACCATCCAGACAACAGCTATGGTGAAAACACCATCCAGACCAAACAATGGTAAAAACACCATCCAGACCAAAACTATGATAAAAAAACACCAGCCAAAACTATGGCACTATGGTGAAAACACCAGTCAGGCCTAAACTATGGAAAAAAACACCATCCAGACCAAAACTATGATAAAAAAACACCAGCCAAAACTATGGCACTATGGTGAAAACACCATCCAGACCAAACAATGGTAAAAACACCATCCAGACCAAAATTATGATAAAAAAACACAGTTTAGACCAAAACTATGATAAAAAAACACCAGCAAGACCAAAACTATGGTACTATGGTGAAAACACCATCCAGACCAAAACTATGATAAAAAAACACCATCCAGACCAAAACTATGATTAAAAAAACACCATCCAGACCAAAACTATGATAAAAAAACACCAGCCAGACCAAAACTATGATAAAAAAAACACCATCCAGACCAAAACTATGGTACTATGGTGAAAACACCATCCAGACCAAAACTATGGTACTATGGTGAAAACACCATCCAGACCAAAACAATGGTTAAAACACCATCCAGACCAAAACTATGGAAAAAAAACACCGTCCAGACCAAAATTATGCTGGAAACACAATCCAGACAACAGCTATGGTGAAAACACCATCCAGACAGAAAACACCATTCAGACCAAAACTATGGTAAAAACACCATCCAGACCAAAACTATGGTAAAAACACCATCCAGACCAAAACTATGGTTAAAACACCATCTAGACCAAAACTATGGAAAAAAACACCGTCCAGACCAAACTATGGTAAAAACACCATCCAGACCAAAACTATGGTTAAAACACCATCTAGACCAAAACTATGGAAAAAAACACCATCCAGACCAAACTATGGTTAAAACACCATCTAGACCAAAAATGCAATGATCAAAATCCTTATTATCACATCATGCAATACTTTTCTAATGTCTCCTTGTGAGACCATTTAAATTTTACTCAGGGCTGAATAACAGTCTCATCTCTCTCTCTTTCTCTATCCCTATTTTGATTTTGCTCTCTGCAATAATTCTTGGCAGTGGCAGTGCCAGCCAAGACACTCCCCAGTGCCCATAGGATCCTGAGATGCTGACACCTGTGCCCACTCTGCCAGTTATCTCTGCCACCCTCACCATCCAAACCATGAGACACGTGCCAGCACTGGCATCAAACTGAATGTCACCACCACGGCCGCATCCTCAAACTTGGCACCAAAGATGACACCAAGACATTCAGCCAAGACCTGGGTTGGCATCAAACCTGTATTTTCATCACCCCTCGCTCTCCTGTATCTTTTCCGTGTCAGCTAGAAAGAGATGAATCATTCACTATATCGCCCAGAAGGCAGAGATGTGAATATATAAAGAGATGGCAGACACTGTAACTGCAAGTTGTCAGAGCCAACCACTACTTTTCTTTTGTTTATCACTCTTTTATTCACTGCCTTTAAAAACACAACTCCATTTTCTAAGAAGCATTATGATGAATTATTCATGGTTTTTCCGTGATTGTTTGTGGACATTGTCTACCACCCCAGCAAACAACTCAATCAATACGCCAATACACGTTTTGCAGAGCCAAACTAAGGGCTCTATTAAGTCCGTATTGCTGAAAATCAGCTGTATAGAGTGAATAATGGCAACGTTTACGTGGTTGCGGAGACTGCATTCATGTTAAACGCTGCATATGTCGGCTCAGTCATATATTACCTTTACATTTTTATGCGGATCTTCCGTGATGCTTCAGCGATAAGGATTGAAACCAGCCCTAATTCAGTTCCAATTTCATAATATTGACAACATTCAACTATATGCCTCAAAATAGTTTTATTGTTTAGCGAGGTGGCCACCTTGGAAGCAGGGTACCGAAGCTCAACTAAACAGTGAGATTTGTCTCTGTTCTCCCGACCAGGGAAGCAAACCCAGGAGTCTGGAACCTTCTGAACAATAACACATCACTCAAAGTCAACCAACAACCACACTAGCTGACAAAGCTAATGTTTTACGGCATCTATATTAGGAAGTCATCATGTGTCAGACAAAACAGTCAGACAGATTGCTTGCCACTCTGTAGCCGACAGTCGACTTTAGATCTCACAGATTGTGGTCACTGCACGATGGCTGCTACTAGCGAACACTGCTAACTAGCTTGTGATTTCACATCTGCTGCGCTACAGCAATCCTAATGCTAACGTTAGCATTAGTAGCCTCCTGATGCCACTTCAGATGCGATCAAGCCAAATTCAGTTTCATTGGCACCATACATTTTTTTCTTACAATAACATTAACTTTGACCAGGCTCAAGCCAACAACCCTAGCAAATAGAATGACTGTGACAGAGGAAAATCTTCAACTTCAGTGAAGAGAATCCTGCAAGAACCCTTCTTTCTCCAGTCTAGCTATTCATCAGTGATGAACTATCCCATTTCTGTTTGAACTGGAATTCACTAAAACTCCGTCAGGTCACAGCTGTGGATAAGTCACATTAGCATCTAAGAGTTTTTGCCTCTCTGTGAGAAAAAAAAACAACGTTAAATCTGCCCTAGTTTTCCACTCAACCGCTGTGTGTCGACAGCTCTTCCAGGGATACGACCAGTAAGAGGCTTTCTCTGATGCACAAGGGGATCATATAATGATATGGTCTATAACTCCATCCACACAGGGCAAAGATGCTGCATCTCAGTATGCATAGGGAGTGATTAAAACCACAGCACTGAGACATGACATTCTTTCTATGGTGACATGCATCTTTGGATGAGATTTGTCCTTTAGATAAGTGTTTCTAGTTCTCCCCCACGACCCCTCTACTCTCCTAATGTCGTGCCAACATATCACCCCCCACCACCAGGCTGAGAGAGAGAGAGAGAGAGAGAGAGAGAGAGAGAGAGAGAGAGAGAGAGAGACCCCCCTAGCTGCTGTCTCTATGCAGGCTGTTCCGTGTTGTCTCCTCTCCTACCACAGTCTACTACACACACCACACATGCTGTTTCACTGACTAATAGCTGCCTACACATTTTTGTTTTTATTGGCCTGGCTGGGATGACCTTGCAGGGCACATTTTGAGGTCACAGGGCTGTTTTAGTGTACACACTAATAAGGGGTACATCGTCTATGACAGTGTCTATCACTATCCTATTACATAAAGGAACTATAGTTACATAGAAGATGTAGTAGAATTGCTCTGTTAGGTTGATCAATTACTTTTATTATGGTGTTATTTGACAGCATGGATGGACTGTAGAGTAATTCTATATGCTGGCCTACACTAGCATGTAAACCATCTACTCATTGGAGATGGCAGATCATCAGATAGAATAACATTTTATTGGTCACGTACACACATTTAGAATATGTTATTGTGGGTATTGTGAATTGCTTGGAGATGGTAGATAATCTGAACTATAACAGCCACTGAACAGCCACTCTACTTCCGTTAATTAAGTCATAACGGAAACGGAAGGAGATTTATTTAAAATTACCTTGTTCTTTGATGTCTCCTCCCTCCGGTTAGCGTAGTCGAACTGAGCCGGATTCATTGTTTTACTATCCTTGTGGGGACTAAACAATTCATTCCTATTCAAAATCCTATTTTTCATAAACCCTAAACCTAACCCTAATTGTAACCCGAAACCTGACCCCTCAGCCTAAAATAGCCTTTTCCTTGTGGGGACCGGCGAAATGTCCCCACTTGTCCAAATGTTCCACGTTTTATTATACTTATGTGGAATTCTGGTCCCCACAGGATAGTAAAACCAAAAACACACCACACACAAACACACACCACATCTAAAGCCTCTACAGGTCTGCATTAATAAATGTCCCCTGATAGTCAATTAGTCACCATTAGGGGTGACTACAGGCAACAGCCATTTCTCTCTCTCTCTGTGTGTGTGTGTGTGTGTGTACATCTGTCTGTCTGTGTCTGTATGCGGGCCTGCCAGCACCTCATAATATCTGTTTCCCTCAATTATCTCTGGGATCCCCAGGGAAAAGGCCTACAGCACAGTTCTCATTGACAAACCTCTGACACCATGCCCAATCGCCAGCCTAAAATCTATTTAACTCTTCTTTATGGGAAAGGGAATTCCTCTGTCTCCCTTTACCCCAGCAACAGTCAAAACTACAGGGACCCACACGGCTTCTTTCACACAGAAACGAGGGAACAAGAAGAAGAAATCCCTGTGAACTTCCCTTTTGGTGGAGGGGGGGCGAGTGCATTTTGATGTGTTTTTTTACACAGGGTGCTGCTGTGTTCTGAAATGTCTTTGCTTAATCCCGCCTCTCATACCCCATGGTCCTTCCCCCCTTCCCTCACCCCCCCCCCCCCCCCCCTCCCCTCCTCTGCTCCCCCAATCCCCCCTTCCCCTGTGTGTGTGTGTGTGTGTGTGTGTGTGTGTGTGTGTGTGTGTGTGTGTGTGTGTGTGTGTGTGTGTGTGTGTGTGTGTGTGTGTGTGTGTGTTTGTGCACGGTTGTCTGTTTGTGCACGGTTGTCTGTTTGTGCATATGCTGATATCCATGTTTATTGCCTGAAGACTAATCATGTCACCCATTCATGAATCTCCAATGTCCATGTTGTAAGAGAGAGGCAGAGAGGCAGATGTAGAGTTGTGGTTTCTCTCAGCTAGCTAGTCATCTCAGGGGAGTCAGACCCACTGAGACCACATCCAGTAATTAACAGCCTAGTCTATTTGAGGAGTCAGGATTCACAGGGATTCCTTCTGTGTGTTTTTTGATTTGGAAAAGTTTTGAAAGACACATCTAATAAAAAAATATATATCTAGTGACTGAGTCAGCATATTCATTGATGTTATCCCGAGAGGTTGACTGGGAATGTATTCCAGTCCACATGATTAAAACAGTCTTGGAACATGGATTCTGATTGGTCGGACCAGCTTTGTACAGACCTGACTACCGGAACTTCCATTTTTAGTCTGTGTTTGTATGCGGGGAGAAGCAAAATAGAGTCATGGTCAGATTTACTGAAAGGAGGACGGTAGAGGGAATTATACCCATGTCTATAAGGCATATAACAATGGTCAAGCATTGAATTTCTGCGAGTTGGAGCACAGTCCTCAAATTACTTTTGTTAAAGTCCCCGCAACAATGAGCGCTGCCTCCAGATATGCGGTCTCCAGTTTGTTCAGGGTCGAATTAAGATTTTTGGGAACATTTTTGGGTGTTGCTTGGGGCGGGATGTACACAGCCATGGCAATAATCCCTGAGAACTCTCTTGGAAGTTAAAAAGTGCGACATTTTATGACCAGGTATTCCGAGTGGAGAGCAAAGAAGCTTGCAACTTCCTGTACATTTTCCCTGTCGCACCACACATTGTTGTTCATAAAGCAGAGTCCGCTTCCTATCAGCTAAAAAACTTTAAATCCCGTTGGTTGTAAATAATCAATTTGGATGTCTCACAAAAACAGTGCATGTTGCAGGATCTGATGTCCCCCAGGAAGGATATCCTCACTCAGTTTGTCAAATGTATTCATTAATGATTGAACATTGGCAAGTAGTTTGCTCTGTAAATGGAGGACGGGTCGCCCAGCGTTTTAATCTCACTAAGACCACACCACGTCTGTTTTAGCATCTGCGTCTCCTTTTCATTTTCTCTGGAAGGACTTCAAGGACTCACCAGAGAAGCTAGCCCATTGCACCACGGTATCCGGGGATGTGGGAAGGTCAGGTGGACGGTGAGATCCCATCAATTCATATTCCAACAGTTCTGCCCAGGTGTATGGAGTAATGCACAAAACAAACAGAGTAAGAACATTTTTGAAAAATACTAGAAAAAGTAGAAACCTGTCATACTTTGAAGGAGTTCGATGAGAGACACCCTCCATCGGCTCCCTGAATGCTATTGAAAACGAAATGCTAGTCTAAAAGAAGGGAGATATATAATGTATAGATGCTTTTTTACAATGGAGATCAAGTTTATAAATTGCCTGGTTGTGCTGATGAGACAGTGGATTGTGCAGTGAGAGAGTCTCTCCAGAGATGTTAGATAGGGTTCAAGTCCGGACTCTGGCTGGTCCACTCAAGGACATTCAGAGACTTGTTCCGAAGCCACTCCTGCTTTGTCTTGGCTGTGTGCTTAGGGTCATTGTCCTGATGGAAGGCAAACCTTTGCCCGATTCTGAGGTCCTGAGTGCTCTGGAGCAGGTTATCATCAAGGATCTCTCTGTACTTTGGTCTCCCAGTCCCTGCTGCTGAAAAACAGCATGATGCTGTCACCACCATGCTTCACCGTAGGGATGTTGGCAGGTTTCTTCCAGACGTGACGCTAGGCATTCAGACCAAAGTGTTCAGTCTTGGTTTCATCAGACCAGATAATCTTGTTGCTCATGGTCTGAGAGTATTTAGGTGTCTTTTGGCAAACTCCAAATGGGCTGTCATGTGCCTTTTACTGAGGAGTGGCTTCCATCTGGCCACTCTACCATAAAGGCCTGATTGGTGGAGTGCTGAAGGGATGGTTGCCCTTCTGGAAGGTTCTCCCATCTCCACAGAGGAACTCTGGAGCTCTGTCAGAGTGACCATTGGGTTCTTGGTCACCTCCCTGACCAAGGCCCTTCTCCCCCGATTGCTCAGTTTGTCTGAGCGGCCAGCTCTAGGAAGAGTCTTGGTGGTTCCAAACTTCTTCCATTTAAGAAGGATGGTGGCCACTGTGTTCTTGGGGACCTTCAATGCTGAATAAATGTTTTGGTACCCTTCCCCAGATCTGTGCCTCAACAATATCCTGTCTCGGAGCTCTACGGACAATTCATTCGACCTCATGGCTTGGTTTTGCTCTGACATCCACTATCAACTGTGGGACCTTATAGACAGGCGTGTGCCTTTCAAAATCATGTCCAATCAATAGAATTTACCACAGGTGGAGTCCAATTAAGTTTAGAAACATCTCAAGGATGATCATTGGAAAACGAATGCAATTTTGAGTCTCATAGCAAAGGGTCTGAATACTTATGTAAATAAACTGTTTGTTCGAAAAGCATTCCTCATTAGTCTTGAGCACTTGTTGGTTACTTTTCCTTCACTCTGTGGTCCAACAGGTCATCTGATGCAGCACTCCATCACTCTCCTTTTTGGTCAAATAGCCCTTACACAGTCTGGAGGTGTGTTGGGTCATTTTCCGGGTGAAAAACAAATGCTAGTCCCACTAAGCACAAACTGGATGGGATGGCGTATCTCTGCAGAATGCTGTGGTAGCCATGCTGGTTACAGTAAGTGTGCCTTGAATTCTTAATCAATCCGTGTCACCTTGCAAAGCACCCCCACACCCTCACACCTCTTCCTCCATGCTTCCCGGTGGGAACCACACATGCAGAGATCATCCATTCACCTACTCTGCATCTCACAAAGACACGGCGGTTGGAACCAAAAATCTCTGATTTGGATTTCCACCTCTCTAATGCCCATTGCTCGTGTTTCTTGTCCCAAGTCTCTTCTGCTTATTGGTGTCCTTTAGTAGTGGTTTCTTTGCAGCAATTCGATCATGTCTCCTCTGTACAGTTGATGTTGAGATGTGTCTGTTACTTGAATTCTGTGAAGCATTTATTTGGGCTGCAATCTGAGGTGCAGTTAACTCAAATGAACGTATCCTCTGCAGCAGATGTAACTCTGGGTCTTACTTTCCCATGGCGGAAATTTTCCAGATTGACTGACCTTCATGTCTTAAAGTAATGATGGACTGTAATTTCTCTTTGCTTATTTGAGCTGTTCTTGCCATAATATGGACTTGGTCTTATCTTCTGTATACCACCCCTACCTTGTCACAACACAACTGATTGGCTCAAACGCATTAAGAAGGAAAGAAATTCCATAAATTACCTATTAACAAGGCACACCTGTTAATTGAAATGAATTCCAGGTGACTACCGCATGAAAATGGTTGAGAGAATGCCAAGAGTGTGCAAAGCTGTCATCAAGGCAAAGGGTGGCTACTTTGAAGAGTCTCAAATATAAAATATATTTTGATTTGTTTAACACTTTTTTGGTTACTACATGATTCCATATGTATTTTTTCATTGTTTTGATGTCTTCACTATTATTCTACAATGTAGAAAATAGTACAAATAAAGAAAAACCCTGGAATGAGTTAGTGTCCAAACTTTTGAATGTTACTGTATGTTTCCCATACCAATAAAGCTCTTTAAATTTAAAATGAAATAGAGACAGAGATAAAGGGGGGAAAGAAAGCCACTGAGGAAGGTATAGTGTGTGTGTGTCTTTGTGTGTGAGAGAGAGATTAGGCAGGAGGCATTGTGGATATAAGAAAAGCAGTTAAAACAAACACACTATTCCTCCATTCCTTAACTATTTCTTGTCCATGTCTCTCATACAACGCTCAGAGCTCTATGTCTCTAATCTACACAGAATTCCACCTGTCATAAACCTTGTACATATTTACAGCTCATACATTATTTATGAAGACCAATTTTACTCATCTCGTTACAGTGCCAGTCTAATGCAGTAGTGAATGATGACATCATGGGGCCAGACCAGAGCTAATCTCATTAGCATATTGAGCAGGCAGGTGGCTGGAGAGACTCTATGGCTCCTGTACTGGAGGCTTCTGTAAATGGACAAAATACACACTAGAGCTCCCAGTCTCTCTGTCCTCTGTGCAATTCTCTCACAACAGGCATCCTGCTGTACGATTCCAGGAATTCCAATCAAAGGTGAAAATGATTGGAACAACACGTTGTTTCATTTTTATCCAGGGAGACTTGCCAGGTGTATCATTTGCCAGATTGATTTGTTTGACTTTGAAGCGAACACGTCATTTCCACTAAAAAACCCGAGACCTTTTGATGATGTCATATCTGAAATTCGGCCAATTCAGTAGTCTTCAACGATAAAAATGTTGGAGAGTGTGATATCTGTTTGTTTGATTGTACAGTCAACTCAGCGATCAATGGTCATGAGGGGTGAGTCACAGTGGAGTCAGTGAGTTGGCGCCCCACCAGAGCTGCAGCCTGCAGTCTTCCACCCAATCAGACAAACAAACGATAGTCTTCAACCAATCAGAGCTGCAGGATGTAGTCTTCCATCCAATCACAAACTGTTGTGTTCCAACCAGAGCAGATCCAGATGACTCCAGACTCCCTATGCAGCTGGTCTGCCAGTGTGAGTCACGTTTGGGCAAACCCTCACCAAAACATTCCTACTCACTGATCATAGGACTGTACAGAAGGGGACATGTGTGTATTTTGATGGAGGTGGGCAGTTGAGGGGGACTGATATGTAATGATGTAATAATAATCTGATATTACAGTTGAAGTCAGAAGTTGACATACACCTCAGCCAAATACATTTAAACTCAGTTTTTCACAATTCCTGACATTTAATCCCAGTAAAAATTCCCTGTTTTAGGTCAGTTAGGATCACCAATTTATTTTAAGAATGTGAAATGTCAGAATAATAATACAGATAATTATTTATTTCAGCATTTCTTTCTTTCATCACATTCCCAGTGGGTCAGTAGTTTACTCAATTATTATTTGGTAGCATTGCCTTTAAATTGTTTAACTTGTGTCAAACATTTCAGGTAGCCTTCCACAAGCTTCCCACAATAAGTTGGGTGAATTTTGGCCCATTCCTCTTGACAGAGCTGGTGTAACTGAGTCAGGTTTGTAGGCCTCATTGCTCGCCCACACATTTTCTATAGGATTGAGGTGAGGGCTTTGTGATGGCCACTCCAATACCTTGACTTAGCTGTCCTTAAGCCATTTTGCCACACCTTTGGAAGTATGCTTGGTGTCATTGTCCATTTGGAAGACCAATTTGCAACCAAGGTTTAACTTCCTGACTGATGTCTTGAGATGTAGCTTCAATGTATCCACATCATTTTCCCTCCTCATGATGCCATGTATTTTGTGAAGTACACCAGTCCCTCCTGCAGCAAAGCACCCCCACAACATGATGCTGCCACCCACGTGCTTCACGTTGTGATAGTGTTCTTCAGCTTGCAAGCCTCCCCCTTTTTCCTCCAAACATAACGATGGTCATTATGGCCAAACAGTTCTATTTTTGTTTCATTAGACCAGAGGAATTTCTCCAAAAAGTACAATCTGTGTCCCCATGTGCAGTTGCAACCCATAGTCTGGCTGGTGGTTTTGGAGCAGTGGCTTCTTCCTTGCTGACCGGCCTTTCAAGTTATGTCGAAATAGGACTCGTTTTACTGCGGATATACAGTGCCTTGCGAAAGTATTCGGCCCCCTTGAACTTTGAGACCTTTTGCCACATTTCAGGCTTCAAACATAAAGATATAAAACTGTATTTTTTTGTGAAGAATCAACAACAAGTGGGACACAATCATGAAGTGGAACAACATTTATTGGATATTTCAAACTTTTTTAACAAATCAAAAACTGAAAAATTGGCCCAATTTTGGAATTGTGATACTGTGAATTATATGTCAAATAATCTGTCTGTAATCAATTGTTGGAAAAATGACTTGTGTCATGCACAAAGTAGATGTCCTAACCGACTTGCCAAAACTATAGTTTGTTAACAAGACATTTGTGGAGTGGTTGAAAACGAGTTTTAATGACTCCAACCTAAGTGTATGTAAACTTCTGACTTCAACTGTATATGATAGGTATACACTACAGTACATGATATCTATGGCGGGGTACTAAATGGTCAGCATGTAGTGTGGAGAAGAGATGCATGGAGGTTTGAGAGGTATGAAGGGAAAAGAACACTACCTTCCACAGCAAAAAAAGTGACCACATCAAAAGATTTATGAAAATGGAAAAGCAATTCCATGAGTGAAACAGTGAGTGAGTTGTTCATTCTACCACTTACAGCTCTCTGGATAACAGATGTTTCTGAATAATGAATCTATGATTCAACCAATGTTTTCCCACACCCTTAGGACACGTTCAGTTTGTGTCGAATCACTGGTTGAATCATGAGCGGATGTTGAGGATTCAGATTTATGTATGCTCTCGGCATTGCTCAAATCCTGTGTGTGTTCCTTCAAGGAGTGCAGGTTCCTTATCCTCAAACAGAAAGAAAGTACTATAGGTTGTTAACATAAAGCCCAATTTATGGTAGAAAAGACAAGTGCCTGTGTGGGTCGCAGGCTGCATGCAGCGTTTCAGAAGTGGAGTGGTGCATAACGTCTACCAATGACACTTGTCTTTTCTAAAATAAATTGGGCTAAATGTAGGTTATTTCTGCTTACAGAATCAGTTATATTCAGAGAGATATAGCCTACGTTGGCCAAATGTTTGAGATTGTCTGCCGATTAGCTCGTTTAGGTGATGTGTATGAGACCAAGTTTCCCAAGGGGCTGTCCTCAAAAGCATCCTTAACCTCATGACCTCACCACTTCAAACACCTCACCATCTGGGTTGAGTAGGCAGAGGGAAGTACAGACCAAACACACAGTACCCGTTTCAGCATTTAATACATCATAGGGCATGGTTTACAAAGTTAACCTTTCAGCAGTGGCCTTCTCACTGGCCCAGGAACGTTGACAAACCATGCAATTTAAACTGAAACTAACAACCAAAGTAACAAAAAAAGGCACAGGCGGAGAGGTGGTGCAGGCCTGGAGTCCATTTTGTGTTCCCCCATACTCCCAGAACCCACCATACCTCTGGACTGCATCCCTCCGCTGGGGGGGGGCACACTTCAGAGAGAAACACAACTTAAATACAATTCAGGTGTTCAATCAATTAGTCAATGAACTAATAACATGACTAACTTGATTACAGAGCAGTTAGTCACACCTGTGACACAAACTTGTGATCCCTCAGGTCAAACTAATTCAGTGGTTGGTACACACACCTGCTCCCAGACATTCCTCTCAGCAGTGCTTGCTGCATATCTGTTTAAATGGGATTTGGTATGTTTAAACAGCAGATCTGTTCTACCACAGCTTCAAACGGCCCTGGAGACAGTCTAATGGATGCTCACCTTAATGAAGACCTTGGGGAGCAATTCATGATTTTTGCCTATTCAGAACCATTGGTATATGAATCAACAGCCCATTTTATAGGCTCAAGAGTCTAGAAACAGATGGAAGGACTCAATTTAAAACCGTTACTGTTTTCTTAGTCTGCCCTGGACTCGAATCCTGTCAGGGTTACCAATTGCGTAACGGTAACTCGCTCTGGAACCGAGAGACCAACGGTATCTAATTTCTATTTTATGGAGTTCAGGAGAGGAGGAGCAAACCACTAGCCATGCTGCACTCAAGCTTTTGGTCCCGTCTTTGTTAGCTGAGGGAAGTCTGCACCTCACTTTCCCTTTACCAGCGGAGGCGAGTTTGGTAGTCTATTCTCTCTTTTTTGCGGGTGAGCCTTTCTTCCGCCTCTTTCCGTCCTCGCTCCTGTCGCGGTCCGACTAAGTGGAAGGAAGAAGCATATCTGTTTTTACGGAGTAAATACCTGCCTGCTCGTCCGGCACCCATGAATTCGGATATAAATGTGTACCTCGGCCGGGACAAAACGGGCATCATGCGGAAGAGAGCGCTGCTCCTTCGGAAAGGGTGCAGTTTTGAGATTAGTTCGAGGTAGGTGACGCATGGGGTGATGGGGGCTCATTCTGGGTATAAACTCGCGGCTCACCACTCCGCGCCATTTGAAACGGGTTATGATCTGGCCTCCGGTAACATTTGAAACGGCACATGTTTGCTTGGGAAAAGTGACCCTTGATATATACCGACCCTATCTCTCCGTGGACTGCGGTTGTGGTGTTTTTTTGGCATAAGTGAACGTGCTCCTCCAGAGCTCGAGGAATGCCCAAAATAAACATGCGGGTTCACTCTGCGAACTGCGAACCCGGTCTATTACGTTAGCCTACAGTCAATTCGAACTGATCAATGTTTCATTGTAGGCTACAGTTAACTGCAGACTGTGGGATTTTGTGAAATGTCTGTGGCATTGCTGAATTTGATTTAGATGAGCATGAAACGTTATAACCGAACATGCGTTTCAATGCGTACTGTCTTTTTGTATGTTGTGTTATTTAAAATCGAGCTAATGAAATTGTCTCCACAACTGTGCGCCCATATTTTGGACCGTTACGCATGGGTGTCTGTCACTTCTGGTGGTGCAAAAATCACTATCTGGTGCACTGTTATCAATGTTATATATTAGCCTACAGCAGTAATCCATGCGCTCTGTGTGTGGTTCGTCGATCGGAGAGGCGCACAGATCAGCCTATTATCAGTTCATTCGAGGTGCTCCCACGTGGAGAGGGCACCGACAAGCACAGCATGACCGGGTGAGTTGTATGCTGTGCACACCCGGAGGGACTCTCTCCACTCGGGAGTCCACCGCTCGTCCACGCAGGGGGTTCTTAGAGCTGCAGCTAGCCCCGGTCATAGACTGCCTGTCTGCTGTCTTGCGCATCAAAGGTAGCGGGGTGCGAAGAAAATGTCAAGTGTTCTCTTCGCCTGCCAGTTTGTAGTACCAGACTGTAGGCTACATACCGTTACCCACAGTATGTAGCGCACAATATGCATATGATACATGTATCTACACTGGACAGAAATGCACACCGTTGATCTTCAACTGTGGAATAGAGAGGAATTCTGGTCTTATTTATAGCCTAACACTCACCCACGTTCACTTATTGTCAAGTTCACTCCCGGTCTCGTCGCTAGATGGCACCCATAACTCCCTTCCTCACTGTCAGCCATGGCACTGATTAGAAGTCTGTCAAATACATTTGATTACATGGTCATTTTATCCGTCCCCGACACAGTACATAGCCTAATATAATCAGGTTTTGATGGTGTACATAACTCATATGCGACTAACAGACATATTGTCAATGGTCTTTTGTGGTTTAGACTAATATTTATGCTGTCTTGGGCTCAGCAGCATGTATTGGATAGACAGACAGACAACACGTGTTAAAAATCGATGTTCAGTGTCCATATCTGTGACATAAGGTCATGTTTACGTTTTATATCCTCTGCACTGTTGCCAAAACTTTAATTCAGATAAATATTTTAATTGCATACCTTATTTTATATGTAAATGTGTGACCTTCTGTTTTTCCCATGCTATCTATCTATAGTGCAAAGAGTGTACAAGGCTGTCATCAAGGCAAAGGGTGGCTACTTTGAAAACTCTAAAATCAAAATATATATTGATTCATTTAACACTTTAAAAAAATGTTTTTATTACTACATGATTCAATATGTGTTATTTCATAGTTTTTATGTCTTAACTATTATTCTAGATTGTAAAAAATAGTTAGAATAAAATAACCCTTGAATGAGTAGGTGTGTCCAAGTGTTTGACTGGTCCTGTATATTTGTATAAACGACTTTAGTGCATTCTTGTTTTTCTGAGTCGTGTGTGTGTGTCTGTAGACATGTTCGAGGTGTCGGAGGTCTTCTGTGGGTGGGTCGCACTTTCAGAATAGAAGCATGCATAAGCAATGGTGTGTGGGCGCAATGGGCACAGCTCTCTGTGAAGCACTTACTTTCAAATTACAGCCTTCTTCATATAAGTTGATTTATTCTCTGTACTCAGAGAGAGTGTGTGTGTACTCAGAGAGAGTGTTCATACTCTGCTCAGAACTCAGTGCTAGATTGTAGAGACCTGTGAAATAGTCCCTCTCAGACCGGAGGTAATTAAAGACGATCAGAAGAGACCCTGGGCCCCAGACTGGGGCTCTTATGTGCTGAAATATTTTGTATTTTTTTTTTCGATGTCTCACAAGGACCCTCAAGATACCTGGAGATCAACAGATTTTGTCCATGTGTAGTTTGTCTGTGTGCTCTTGAATCCACACACGCACGCACCCACACACACGCTTGCACACACAGCCTGCGTATACACACGAACATACACACAGACTCCAAACCAGACAAATAGCCAGGCTAACAAGGACAGAAAGAGAGCGAGCAAGACACACTTGTGCTGAACGGCCAGCAAATACTGCATCCAAACGGGCAGATGGACCAACACTCACAAACACACACACGTGACATTCAGACAACACACAGTATAGGCTGCATGGTTGATATGTAGTTTGGCTTGCTTTATTGACAGATTATGTAGCTTGGCTTGCTTTATTGACAGATTATGTAATTTGGCTTGCTTTATTGACAGATTATGTAATTTGGCTTGCTTTATTGACAGATTATGTAGCTTGGCTTGCTTTATTGACAGATTATGTAACTTGGTTTGCTTTATTGACAGATTATGTAACTTGGTTTGCTTTATTGACAGATTATGTAACTTGGCTTGCTTTATTGACAGATTATGTAATTTGGCTTGCTTTATTGACAGATTATGTAGCTTGGCTTGCTTTATTGACAGATTGTCTGGTTAATTTATAGCTGGTTGAAGCATATCATATCTTGCTTCCCTCGCTGTGTTAACAGCATCCACTAACAGCTTGGCTTTACTCTTTTAAATAATTCAAATGTTGAAGCATTAAAATCCCATTTGGAGACATCCCCAAAGCCTTTGAGAGGAATCTACTCCAGAACTACTTCTCTGCAGACCAGGGTTCAAACTATATTAAATCTTTCAAATACTTTCAGGGTTTACAGTACTTTAGTCTGCCTCAAGTGCCAAATGGGTGGGGTTTAAACTTTTCAGACTATTTTATTGGTTCAATTTTGTAAGGCAAGCTCAATCAAACACAGCTAACGTATTTGAAATGATTTCCAGTAGTATTTGAACCCAGGTCTGTTTCCAAGATGTCTCCCCCAGATGTTCGAGCCAGTCTAGTCTCGGCTGTCTGCTGAGAAGAGGCAGTCAGGGGCCTATTCCCCCCAGTCTGATAAAAATAACCCATGACACAACCCTCCTGCTTCAATTCAACTACCACAGACCTACACATGGATACACTCCAGAAGCTGTGTGTGTGGGGGGGGCTCTCTGTCTGCGTGTGGGGAGGGGCTCTCTGTGTGTGTGGGGAGGGGCTCTCTCTGTGTGTGTGTGTGTGTGGGGGGGGGGGGGGCTCTCTGTGTGTGTGTGGGGGGGGGGGGGGGGTGTTTCTCTCTCTGTGTGTGTGGGGAGGAGCTCTCTCTGTGTGTGGGGAGGGGTTCTGTGTGTGTGTGGGGAGGAGGGGCTCTGTGTGTGTGTGTGTGTGTGTGTGTGTGTGAGGAGGGCTTCTGTGACCCCTGTGTGATATGACACTAATAGAGGGACAGCTAGACTGGACTGCTCCCCTCAGGGTGATCAGATGCCCATGACCTCAGATTACTGACCCATCATCACAGCCCTGACACACACACACACACTACAGTTAGATTAGTGTGCCAATCTGTCCCTGTAATAGCCTACTGTGTTGATGTTGACATTAATACATAATCAGACTATCAGAAGCCTGTGAGAGGAAGAGATGAGCTACATATTGATAGCCTGGGGGACGACAGACTGTTCCTGCATTAGCCACCTGCACTAAAACTAACCAGTAAAGGTCTATACATCATGGAGTTACACATTTTTCTGAAAAGGGATAATGAAAGGATATTACTAGCTAGAGCCAACCACCATTTCACAATTGCTTGTTGAATACTTCCACACAGCCAATAGAAAATATGTTGCCACACCTCCATCAAAACTGCTATTTCCTGTGTTAGTCTATGCAGTCAGCTCAGTACCATTTTCCCATGTTATCAGCCAGTCAGTAGCACTCAGTAATAGGGCTGGGATATGGCAAATAAATGATCACGATATCTATATATTTTTTCATTCAATAACAATAATTATCACGATATTAATCAAATAATGTTTAAAAGGTGCATATCTGCTTCAGACTCAAGAATGCCTGAACAAACCACTAGGCAGGTAGCGTTGGGCCAGTAACCGAAAGGTTACTAGATTGAATCCCCGAGCTGACAAGGTAGAAATCTGTTGTTCTACCCCTGTACAAGACAGTTAACCCACTGTTACTCAATAGGCCATCATTGTAAGTAAGAAGTTAACTGACTTGTGTCGTGATGTTGTATTGATTAATGTGGCGACTGCTGCTCATTGAATGATTAGTGGTTTATAATTGTGTGATTAAATGAATCAGGCAATTATTCACTCATTAACCTGGGACACCATGGGAAATGTGGTTTTATTGAGTTTCTATTTCCCAAATTAACTCAAAGAATATCAGAATATCGATTTTACTTTTTATTTTTTTATTTTATTTTATTTTTTTATTTTTTTTAATTAATCAGTTTCCTCTACAGTCTCATTCCGAATGTCGCATAATCCAGGAATCTGCACGGACCCGGGTCTCACCAATGAGTTCGTACCACACCAATTTTAGTTGAGTATTTATTTACTAACAAGCTAAAATGATAATATAAGATACACATACACAAAAACACAGTTTAGGCTATTGATTAGAACTTAGTACAACGGGCCAACACATTATGACGTGTGTTACCCAAAATGGGGATTTAAAAGAGAGAGAAAAAGAGAGAGAAAAAGGGAAAGTACACGAGAGAAATATACATTTGGGTGCATTTGTCAGCTATGCTTATTTTAACCCTAGCCTTGCCCCAAACTGCCGCTCTTATGTGTCAGAATATAATGATGTAATTACGTGTTGAAGGTCTCCGATGGGGTTTTCGGCTTCTCGGATGGCGCACTCTGATTGTCCTCACGATGTCAGTGTCCTTTGTATTAGTGTCTGTTTCCTCGCCATTGTTCTGAAAGGGGTCTTCTGAGGACAGCCAGCCCTGTATGAAAGCAGTGTAGATACAGGATTCAATGAAGAGTGGTGACCGGGTGGCCGGTTCTGAATTCACCCTCTTAGACGCACTGAAGATTCCTTTGTCTTCAACCTCGTGTTACGTTTTGGGTTTGTTGACTACTCACCCGTAGCATGGATGGAAGAAGGTTCCTTTGTCTTCAACCTCGTGTTACGTTTTGGGTTTGTTGACTACTCACCCGTAGCATGGATGGAAGAAGGTTCCTTTGTCTTCAACCTCGTGTTACGTTTTGGGTTTGTTGACTACTCACCCGTAGCATGGATAGAAGAAGGTTCCTTTGTCTTCAACCTCGAGTTACATTTTGGGTTTGTTGACTACTCACCCGTAGCATGGATGGAGGAAGGTTCCTTTGTCTTCAACCTCATGTTACGTTTTTGGTTTGTTGACTACTCACCCGTAGCATGGATGGAAGAAGGTTCCTTTGTCTTCAACCTCGTGTTACGTTTTGGGTTTGTTGACTACTCACCCGTAGCATGGATGGAAGAAGGTTCCTTTGTCTTCAACCTCGTGTTACGTTTTGGGTTTGTTGACTACTCACCCGTAGCATGGATGGAAGAAGGTTCCTTTGTCTTCAACCTCGTGTTACGTTTTGGGTTTGTTGACTACTCACCCGTAGCATGGATGGAAGAAGGTTCCTTTGTCTTCAACCTCGTGTTACGTTTTGGGTTTGTTGACTACTCACCCGTAGCATGGATGGAAGAAGGTTCCTTTGTCTTCAACCTCGTGTTACGTTTTGGGTTTGTTGACTACTCACCCGTAGCATGGATGGAGGAAGGTTCCTTTGTCTTCAACCTCGTGTTACGTTTTGGGTTTGTTGACTACTCACCCGTAGCATGGATGGAAGAAGGTTCCTTTGTCTTCAACCTCGTGTTACGTTTTGGGTTTGTTGACTACTCACCCGTAGCATGGATGGAGGAAGGTTCCTTTGTCTTCAACCTCGTGTTACGTTTTGGGTTTGTTGACTACTCACCCGTAGCATGGATGGAAGAAGGTTCCTTTGTCTTCAACCTCGTGTTACGTTTTGGGTTTGTTGACTACTCACCCGTAGCATGGATGGAAGAAGGTTCCTTTGTCTTCAACCTCGTGTTACGTTTTGGGTTTGTTGACTACTCACCCGTAGCATGGATGGAAGAAGGTTCCTTTGTCTTCAACCTCGTGTTATGTTTTGGGTTTGTTGACTACTCACCCGTAGCATGGATGGAGGAAGGTTCCTTTGTCTTCAACCTCGTGTTACGTTTTGGGTTTGTTGACTACTCACCCGTAGCATGGATGGAAGAAGGTTCCTTTGTCTTCAACCTCGTGTTACGTTTTGGGTTTGTTGACTACTCACCCGTAGCATGGATGGAAGAAGGTTCCTTTGTCTTCAACCTCGTGTTACGTTTTGGGTTTGTTGACTACTCAGACCTTGGCTGCAGCTCGGGTCACTTAGTCTCACATGTACATTTTTATCTCACATGTCTTATACCCTCGGGTCAGAAGTGGGCGTAACCACCTTTAGGGCAATTCTCTGGGAGTACCAAGTTATGAGGCAAGGTCTGGATTTCACTCAGATCCAATTTAGACAACTAACTTCACATTTCATCTTTACCAAAACATTCTCTTTGATTTGGACATTTTCCACCCAACGTACAATATATAAACATCAAGCGTATACTAGGACAACTCTTAAATGTACACTGTTTTTGTTATAACGTCATCCTTTAACTTTTAATAACAAAACAAAAATGATATTCATTTTCATATTCCAACTTTCGTCATTACCACCATTGTGGCTGACGAAACCCATTGTCCCAAAGTCCATTTATAGCATGTTAATGTTCTGAGGCTGGTTCTCCATAGTGAGAGGACAAAGGAATTTTGTCTGCTTCCTTAGATTTACAATGGGTGTGAGGTGTCATAAAAAAAAACTATCTTCATACCCCTTGATCTCTTCTCCTCTGGTGGGTGTGAGAGATCTCTCTGTAGGATTGTGGTCCCCGGTAACCTGAGCCGAGCAGGACAGTCATGACACTTGCCTAGTTAATTAAAGGTTACATTTTTTTAAATGATGTGAGCTACACATAACATTATACATTAAGGAAAATTGTTCCATGTTTGTGGCCAGGGAACACGTACCTGGGGTCAATGAAATTGATAACCCTCTTGAAACCTTCCTTTTTGACTGTGCTAATTGGTAGCATGTCCTTAGCAATGCATATTAGAATTTGTGATGTTTTTTTGATGTTTGCTTGTATGGCATAAGCGATGTCAGTGTTGACTGCTTTGGGAAAACATCCTTAGATTGGCTGGAGCTTGAGGGGCGCTTATCAATACCGTGGCGCAATCTCAAACTTTCTGCATGTTCCAAAGAGTGATTTTGCTTCAGATTTTGAAAAAGGTCTGTCGTATTACCAGACTTCTTAGCCACCTGTCGATGGCACAATTTGCATCGAACATTGCTCTGCTCTTTGTCGGACTTCAAGAAGCCAAACCACTTCCAAATTACTGAAACAGTTTAACCCTATTTATCAATAATTTATTCGTTGGAAGCGGCTCCTTCTCCATGGCTATCACTGCCACTTTTCGCCTACATCACTCATTTTTTGTGGTTAACAGTGGCTACTCCATCACTCGAGGTTTTAGTGCATATTGTCACTTCTCCGCACGTTCCTGCTGCGTCAGAGGTGAAATGGACTGCTGTACCTAATTATTCTATGTTGACATTATCGAAAATGAATCTATACGTTTTTATATCGTTATTGAGGGAAGTAATTACCTAATTATTGATATTGATTTATTGCCCAGCCCTACTCAGTAATAAGGCTTTGTTCTGTGTGTTAGGTCTGTGAGGTCAGCTTGACACACTGAGTCACACCTGGGTGAGATGATCCAATCCCCTAACACCTTGCTCTATTGATTCACATATCTGCATATTTCCTGGCACTCAGCAGATGAGAAATGTGTTAATCTTCTTATAGTGCTCTGGTAACACCATCTGCCTAACATACCTTTCCTTAAATTAACTCCAAAATGCTTTCCTTATTGATCCCCTATGTCTCAGACTTTCACCACATCAATTTAGTGTATCCTGGGGGCACACATTAGGGCACACAATGGAAAACGTTTTAAAATGCTTTGCTACGCTAAGCGGTTGTCCAGGTAGTCCCTCCCTGTTTTAGTATGTTTTTTTCCAACTGTTGTCTAATGAACATGACACAGGTATTTCATCTTAAGAGAATCACAGTATATTCCTTGTCCGTGTATGGACGGAGTCATGCAGGAATACCATGTAATCTCTTTTCGCAATATGTGGACAGATAGAAATGATTAAGCAGTGAAAACATATTCTGTCATTTTGACCAGTACATCCTACTGAAACTGCTCTCTCTCTCTCTCTCTCTCTCTCTCTCTCTCTCTCTCTCTCTCTCTCTCTCTCTCCCTCTCTTTCTCTCTCTCTCTCTCTCTCTCTCTCTCTCTCTCTCCTCCCACAATATCCTCAGAGAGAGGTTTCATTAAAGTTGATTTACTTTGAAACATTATCTATGTCTATATAAATCTGTCCAGCTGCCAAACAGTGTTGTGTAACCAACCACAGTACAGTACAGGGGAATCCACTCTCACTTGTGACAGCATGTTGGGTTGAGAACAAAACAGTCAGAAAAACAGTCAGAAGACTGGATCCAGATGGGGTTGAATCATCTGATCATCGGAATTATTGGAAAATGTACTTTCCGATGTTCAAATCCCGTTCACGCGTGCTCCTGAGTAAAACATGTTAGTGAGAAAGCAATGTTATGAACTTTCCCAGTCAGAAAGATGACAGGTAGTTTCAGAGGGAATGCACAAACACAGTTTCCCAGACATGCTGTGACCCTGTCGGTAAGAGTGTCTCTGATTGGCTGCGCCTGTGGGGTCTTGCCTGTGTGAGCATGTCGTGACCTCCGATGGGAGGAGGTATGATGGGGTGTTGTGACAGCTCTCTGACTCGCAATCTGTCATTGTGTTTATATTGCTGCTCTAGTGGGAAACTGCATCATATAGTAGACAGACAGAGAAAGGGGAAGTAAGTGTGTGTGTGTGTGTGTGTGTGTGTGTGTGTGTGTGTGTGTGTGTGTAATGGATGGAAAGTGTTCCATATTACAGAGCAGAGCATCACTATATTTGACAGCTCTGTGTTTGTGTAAGTGGTTTGAGTTTCATGTTTGCATGATATTTGATACTGTACTGTACCTGAATTCACCCATGTGAGGGGTATTTGTGTGTGTTTCAGTGTGTATATTTAGCCTTTGACTCTGACATGTTCTCCTGGCTAAATTCCCAATCTGTCCCGCATACCATCATGGCCACCTAATCATCCCCAGCTTCCAGTTGGCTCATTCATCCCCCTTCCTCTCGTTGCTGTACTTACCTGGTCAAATTAGGGCTCTAGTCAAAAGTAGTGCACTATATAGGGAATAGGTTGTAATTTGGGACAAGTCAGCCCCAGAGAGGGCTCACTGAGCTCAGATAAACACGGGACCATAATCACTGCCATGTGTGTCTTCAGCAGAAACAGCCCACCAGTCAATACAGCCCGCCAGTCAATACAGCCCACCAGTCAATACAGCCCACCAGTCAATACAGCCTGCCAGTCAATACAACCCACCAGTCAATACAACCCACCAGTCAATACAACCCACCAGTCAATACAGCCCGCCAGTCAATACAACCCACCAGTCAATACAACCCACCAGTCAATACAGCCCGCCAGTCAATACAACCCACCAGTCAATACAGCCCGCCAGTCAATACAGCCCACCAGTCAATACAGCCCACCAGTCAATACAGCCCACCAGTCAATACAGCCCACCAGTCAATACAACCCACCAGTCAATACAACCCACCAGTCAACACAGCCCGCCCGTCAATACAGCCCGCTAGTCAATACAACCCGCCAGTCAATACAACCCACCAGTCAATACAACCCACCAGTCAATACAGCCCACCAGTCAATACAACCCATCAGTCAATACAGCCCACCAGTCAACACAGCCCACCAGTCAATACAGCCCACCAGTCAATACAGCCCACCAGTCAATACAGCCCACCAGTCAACACAACCCACCAGTCAATACAGCCCACCAGTCGACACAGCCCACCAGTCAATACAGCCCACCAGTCAATACAGCCCACCAGTCAATACATCCCAGCAGTCAATACAACGTACCAGTCAATACAACCCACCAGTCAATACAGCCCACCAGTCAATACAACCCACCAGTCAATACAGCCCACCAGTCAATACAACGTACCAGTCAATACAGCCCACCAGTCAATACAGCCCACCAGTCAATACAACCCACCAGTCAATACAGCCCACCAGTCAACACAGCCCACCAGTCAATACAGCCCGCCAGTCAATACAGCCCGCCAGTCAATACAACCCACCAGTCAATACAGCCCGCCAGTCAATACAGCCCACCAGTCAATACAACCCACCAGTCAATACAACGTACCAGTCAATACAGCCCTGCAGTCAACACAGCCCACCAGTCACTACAGCCCAGCAGTCAATACAACCCAGCAGTCAATACAACCCACCAGTCACTACAGCCCAGCAGTCAATACAACCCAGCAGTCAATACAACCCAGCAGTCAATACAGCCCACCAGTCAACACAGCCCACCAGTCAATACAGCCCGCCAGTCAATACAGCTCGCCAGTCAATACAACCCACCAGTCAATACAGCCCGCCAGTCAATACAGCCCGCCAGTCAATACAACCCACCAGTCAATACAACCCACCAGTCACTACAGCCCAGCAGTCAATACAACCCAGCAGTCAATACAACCCACCAGTCACTACAGCCCAGCAGTCAATACAACCCAGCAGTCAATACAACCCAGCAGTCAATACAGCCCACCAGTCAACACAGCCCACCAGTCAATACAGCCCGCCAGTCAATACAGCCCGCCAGTCAATACAACCCACCAGTCAATACAGCCCGCCAGTCAATACAGCCCGCCAGTCAATACAACCCACCAGTCAATACAACCCACCAGTCAATACAACCCACCAGTCAATACAACCCACCAGTCAACACAGCCCGCCCGTCAATACAGCCCGCCAGTCAATACAACCCACCAGTCAATACAACCCACCAGTCAATACAGCCCGCCAGTCAATACAACCCACCAGTCAATAAAGCCCGCCAGTCAATACAACCCACCAGTCAATACAACCCACCAGTCAATACAGCCCACCAGTCAATACAACCCACCAGTCAATACAGCCCACCAGTCAACACAGCCCACCAGTCAATACAGCCCACCAGTCAATACAGCCCACCAGTCAATACAGCCCACCAGTCAACACAGCCCACCAGTCAATACAGCCCACCAGTCAACACAGCCCACCAGTCAATACAGCCCACCAGTCAATACAGCCCACCAGTCAATACATCCCAGCAGTCAATACAACGTACCAGTCAATACAACCCACCAGTCAATACAGCCCACCAGTCAATACAACCCACCAGTCAATACAGCCCACCAGTCAATACAACGTACCAGTCAATACAGCCCACCAGTCAATACAGCCCACCAGTCAATACAACCCACCAGTCAATACAGCCCACCAGTCAACACAGCCCACCAGTCAATACAGCCCGCCAGTCAATACAGCCCGCCAGTCAATACAGCCCACCAGTCAATACAACCCACCAGTCAATACAACGTACCAGTCAATACAGCCCTGCAGTCAACACAGCCCACCAGTCACTACAGCCCAGCAGTCAATACAACCCAGCAGTCAATACAACCCACCAGTCACTACAGCCCAGCAGTCAATACAACCCAGCAGTCAATACAACCCAGCAGTCAATACAGCCCACCAGTCAACACAGCCCACCAGTCAATACAGCCCGCCAGTCAATACAGCCCGCCAGTCAATACAACCCACCAGTCAATACAGCCCGCCAGTCAATACAACCCACCAGTCAATACAACCCACCAGTCAATACAACCCACCAGTCAATACAACGTACCAGTCAATACAGCCCTGCAGTCAACACAGCCCACCAGTCACTACAGCCCAGCAGTCAATACAACCCAGCAGTCAATACAACCCAGCAGTCAATACAACCCAGCAGTCAATACAACCCACCAGTCAATACAACCCAGCAGTCAATACAGCCCACCAGTCACTAGAGCCCAGCAGTCAATACAACCCACCAGTCAATACAACCCTCCAGTCAATACAACCCACCAGTCAATACAACCCACCAGTCACTAAAGCCCAGCAGTCAATACAACCCAGCAGTCAATACAACCCACCAGTCAATACAGCCCACCAGTCAATACAACCCACCAGTCAATACAGCCCACCAGTCAATACAACGTACCAGTCAATACAGCCCACCAGTCAATACAGCCCACCAGTCAATACAACCCACCAGTCAATACAGCCCACCAGTCAACACAGCCCACCAGTCAATACAGCCCGCCAGTCAATACAGCCCGCCAGTCAATACAACCCACCAGTCAATACAGCCCGCCAGTCAATACAGCCCACCAGTCAATACAACCCACCAGTCAATACAACGTACCAGTCAATACAGCCCTGCAGTCAACACAGCCCACCAGTCACTACAGCCCAGCAGTCAATACAACCCAGCAGTTAATACAACCCACCAGTCACTACAGCCCAGCAGTCAATACAACCCACCAGTCAATAAAGCCCGCCAGTCAATACAACCCACCAGTCAATACAACCCACCAGTCAATACAGCCCACCAGTCAATACAACCCACCAGTCAATACAGCCCACCAGTCAATACAGCCCACCAGTCAATACAGCCCACCAGTCAATACAGCCCACCAGTCAACACAGCCCACCAGTCAATACAGCCCGCCAGTCAATACAGCCCGCCAGTCAATACAACCCACCAGTCAATACAGCCCACCAGTCAATACAACGTACCAGTCAATACAGCCCACCAGTCAATACAACCCACCAGTCAATACAGCCCACCAGTCAATACAACGTACCAGTCAATACAGCCCACCAGTCAATACAGCCCACCAGTCAATACAACCCACCAGTCAATACAGCCCACCAGTCAACACAGCCCACCAGTCAATACAGCCCGCCAGTCAATACAGCCCGCCAGTCAATACAGCCCACCAGTCAATACAACCCACCAGTCAATACAACGTACCAGTCAATACAGCCCTGCAGTCAACACAGCCCACCAGTCACTACAGCCCAGCAGTCAATACAACCCAGCAGTCAATACAACCCACCAGTCACTACAGCCCAGCAGTCAATACAACCCAGCAGTCAATACAACCCAGCAGTCAATACAGCCCACCAGTCAACACAGCCCACCAGTCAATACAGCCCGCCAGTCAATACAGCCCGCCAGTCAATACAAC
The DNA here is from genome assembly GCF_057628025.1 of Oncorhynchus mykiss. Lineage (NCBI taxonomy): Eukaryota > Metazoa > Chordata > Actinopteri > Salmoniformes > Salmonidae > Oncorhynchus > Oncorhynchus mykiss. The sequence goes on along the minus strand of NC_143026.1, from coordinate 16,460,113 downwards.
CCACCAGTCAATACAGCCCGCCAGTCAATACAACCCACCAGTCAATACAACCCACCAGTCAATACAACCCACCAGTCAATACAACGTACCAGTCAATACAGCCCTGCAGTCAACACAGCCCACCAGTCACTACAGCCCAGCAGTCAATACAACCCAGCAGTCAATACAACCCAGCAGTCAATACAACCCAGCAGTCAATACAACCCACCAGTCAATACAACCCAGCAGTCAATACAGCCCACCAGTCACTAGAGCCCAGCAGTCAATACAACCCACCAGTCAATACAACCCTCCAGTCAATACAACCCACCAGTCAATACAACCCACCAGTCACTAAAGCCCAGCAGTCAATACAACCCAGCAGTCAATACAACCCACCAGTCAATACAGCCCACCAGTCAATACAACCCACCAGTCAATACAGCCCACCAGTCAATACAACGTACCAGTCAATACAGCCCACCAGTCAATACAGCCCACCAGTCAATACAACCCACCAGTCAATACAGCCCACCAGTCAACACAGCCCACCAGTCAATACAGCCCGCCAGTCAATACAGCCCGCCAGTCAATACAACCCACCAGTCAATACAGCCCGCCAGTCAATACAGCCCACCAGTCAATACAACCCACCAGTCAATACAACGTACCAGTCAATACAGCCCTGCAGTCAACACAGCCCACCAGTCACTACAGCCCAGCAGTCAATACAACCCAGCAGTTAATACAACCCACCAGTCACTACAGCCCAGCAGTCAATACAACCCACCAGTCAATAAAGCCCGCCAGTCAATACAACCCACCAGTCAATACAACCCACCAGTCAATACAGCCCACCAGTCAATACAACCCACCAGTCAATACAGCCCACCAGTCAATACAGCCCACCAGTCAATACAGCCCACCAGTCAATACAGCCCACCAGTCAACACAGCCCACCAGTCAATACAGCCCGCCAGTCAATACAGCCCGCCAGTCAATACAACCCACCAGTCAATACAGCCCACCAGTCAATACAACGTACCAGTCAATACAGCCCACCAGTCAACACAGCCCACCAGTCAATACAGCCCACCAGTCAATACAGCCCACCAGTCAATACATCCCAGCAGTCAATACAACGTACCAGTCAATACAACCCACCAGTCAATACAGCCCACCAGTCAATACAACCCACCAGTCAATACAGCCCACCAGTCAATACAACGTACCAGTCAATACAGCCCACCAGTCAATACAGCCCACCAGTCAATACAACCCACCAGTCAATACAGCCCACCAGTCAACACAGCCCACCAGTCAATACAGCCCGCCAGTCAATACAGCCCGCCAGTCAATACAACCCACCAGTCAATACAGCCCGCCAGTCAATACAGCCCACCAGTCAATACAACCCACCAGTCAATACAACGTACCAGTCAATACAGCCCTGCAGTCAACACAGCCCACCAGTCACTACAGCCCAGCAGTCAATACAACCCAGCAGTCAAAACAACCCACCAGTCACTACAGCCCAGCAGTCAATACAACCCAGCAGTCAATACAACCCAGCAGTCAATACAGCCCACCAGTCAACACAGCCCACCAGTCAATACAGCCCGCCAGTCATTACAGCCCGCCAGTCAATACAACCCACCAGTCAATACAGCCCGCCAGTCAATACAACCCACCAGTCAATACAACCCACCAGTCAATACAACCCACCAGTCAATACAACGTACCAGTCAATACAGCCCTGCAGTCAACACAGCCCACCAGTCACTACAGCCCAGCAGTCAATACAACCCAGCAGTCAATACAACCCAGCAGTCAATACAACCCAGCAGTCAATACAACCCAGCAGTCAATACAACCCACCAGTCAATACAACCCAGCAGTCAATACAGCCCACCAGTCACTAGAGCCCAGCAGTCAATACAACCCACCAGTCAATACAACCCTCCAGTCAATACAACCCACCAGTCAATACAACCCACCAGTCACTACAGCCCAGCAGTCAATACAACCCAGCAGTCAATACAACCCACCAGTCACTACAGCCCAGCAGTCAATACAGCCCAGCAGTCAATACAGCCCAGCAGTCAATACAGCCCACCAGTCACTATAGCCCAGCAGTCACCACGTCTCTCTTGATTACAGCCCTCTTGATTACAGCCCTCTTGATTACAGACGTCTCTCTTGATTACAGCCTTCCTTGATTACAGACCTCGCTTGATTGCAGCCCTCTTGATTACAGACGTCTCTCTTGATTACAGCCCTCTTGATTACAGCCCTCTTGATTACTGACGTCTCTCTTGATTACAGCCCTCCTGATTACAGACGTCTCTTGATTACAGCCCTCTTGATTACAGACGTCTCTCTTGATTACAGCCCTCTTGATTACAGACATCTCTCTTGATTACAGCCCTCTTGATTACAGCCCTCTTGATTACAGACGTCTCTCTTGATTACAGCCCTCTTTATTACAGACATCTCTCTTAATTACAGCCCTCTAATGATTAAAGCAGTCTCTTTTGATTACAGCCCTCTTGATTACAGACGTCTCTCTTGATTAAAGCTTTCCTTGATTACAGACCTCTCTTGATTACAGCCCTCTCTTAATTACAGCCCTCTAATGATTAAAGCAGTCTCTATGTAAACATCTTCTTTATTCAAGCTCCATCTGGATCCATTTATGGCTTAAAGCCACATACCTACATATTACAGCAAATGTATGTGTGTTTGTGTGTGTGTATGCATCCATGTGTCCGTGCCCGTGTGTGTGCATATGTGTAATGTGTGTGTGTAGCACACACAGCTCTGGGAAGATTCGCTCTGGAAAGCATTTTCCGTTATAGCGTACTGCTGGAAAGGGCCCAGCGTGCGTGTATGGAAGGAGTTGTACTTTCACAGGGCATTGGTTGAGACTCAGGGGGTTTGAGTACAGCCACAAGCCACATGCAAGGAGAGGAGGAACGAAGGCTGGGTGTGTTTTTGTCTTTCAACAGTTATATAAACATCCCATTTGGACCTCTCTTGTTCTGTGAGGTGACTTAAGAAGTGTGTGTGTGTTTGTGTATAAGTGTTTGTTTGAGTGTTTATATAGTGTGTTTATCATATTTGTGAGTGTGAGAGAGAACAGATTGAAGTCACTTGGCTGAATGAATGAAAGAAAGATCAAACACCAGTGGCAAGATTATGATGTTGACTTGCCTCAATCTTCATGACTTGTTACAGTAGAGTAGAGACAGCAGAGAACTCCAAACCCTAAACTAGAGATGACTGTTTTTCAATATGAAAGCACAAGAAAGTGATACCACGGTTGTATACATTAGGCACCAAACGGAATAAAACTGACTGAAACAGGGAGGGACTACTTGGACTTAAAACATAGCTAAATGTTTTAAAACGTTTCACATTGCATGCCGTAATGAATAAAACCCATCTCTCTTGTAGTGTTCACCACCTCTCAACTAAAAGGTATTGGTACACAGGGAGGGAGGGGTACTGCTCTCCAATAGAGGTTATTTGCCTTGTGGTTTCCAGGTAAGCCTGACAAACAATATTCTACTTGGTTAGACAGAGAGAGCAAGAGACGGAAAGAGAGAGGAGAGAGAGACTGCGAGACAGAGATGCCGAGAGAGGGAGAGAAAGGCAGAAAGAGAGAGAGAGAGACTCATAGAGGGAGAGTGGGGGGAAGAGTGTGTGAGAGAGAAAATAGAATAAGCAGATAAGGAAATATTTTCAGAACATTTGGGAGGAGGTTGTAAAGTTCTAGGTCTAGTTAAAGTGGAGAGTTGTAGTCTATCTTCCAATAACTGAGCAAAGGAAACTGCCCCAGGCCTCCCACCCCATCATACTGCACACTAGGAGCAGCGTTCAGTAGAAAAGGAATTGCTAACGTAATAAGAAAGAAAGAAAATAGCTAAGGCACAGTCAGTGGTCATAGGGATTTTTAGGCTCTAGAAAACCCAAAGCAATATCTTACCAATCTACAGGTAGCTACTAATATTGGACGGCTTAGCTGAAGTATCCATAACAATCTACAGGTAGCTACTAATATTGGACGGCTTAGCTGAAGTATCCATAACAATCTACAGGGAGCTACTAATATTGGACGGCTTAGCTGAAGTATCCATAACAATCTACAGGTAGCTACTAATATTGGACGGCTTAGCTGAAGTATCCATAACAATCTACAGGTAGCTACTAATATTGGACGGCTTAGCTGAAGTATCCATAACAATCTACAGGGAGCTACTAATATTGGACGGCTTAGCTGAAGTATCCATAACAATCTACAGGTAGCTACTAATATTGGACGGCTTAGCTGAAGTATCCATAACAATCTACAGGTAGCTACTAATATTGGACGGCTTAGCTGAAGTATCCATAACAATCTACAGGTAGCTACTAATATTGGACGGCTTAGCTGAAGTATCCATAACAATCTACAGGTAGCTACTAATATTGGACGGCTTAGCTGAAGTATCAATAACAATCTACAGGGAGCTACTAATATTGGACGGCTTAGCTGAAGTATCCATAACAATCTACAGGTAGCTACTAATATTGGACGGCTTAGCTGAAGTATCCATAACAATCTACAGGTAGCTACTAATATTGGACGGCTTAGCTGAAGTATCCATAACAATCTACAGGGAGCTACTAATATTGGACGGCTTAGCTGAAGTATCCATAACAATCTACAGGGAGCTACTAATATTGGACGGCTTAGCTGAAGTATCCATAACAATCTACAGGTAAGCTACTAATATTGGACGGCTTAGCTGAAGTATCCATAACAATCTACAGGGAGCTACTAATATTGGACGGCTTAGCTGAAGTATCCATAACAATCTACAGGGAGCTACTAATATTGGACGGCTTAGCTGAAGTATCCATAACAATCTACAGGTAGCTACTAATATTGGACGGCTTAGCTGAAGTATCCATAACAATCTACAGGTAGCTACTAATATTGGACGGCTTAGCTGAAGTATCCATAACAATCTACAGGTAGCTACTAATATTGGACGGCTTAGCTGAAGTATCCATAACAATCTACAGGTAGCTACTAATATTGGACAGCTTAGCTGAAGTATCCATAACAATCTACAGGTAGCTACTAATATTGGACGGCTTAGCTGAAGTATCCATAACAATCTACAGGGAGCTACTAATATTGGACGGCTTAGCTGAAGTATCAATAACAATCTACAGGGAGCTACTAATATTGGACGGCTTAGCTGAAGTATCCATAACAATCTACAGGTAGCTACTAATATTGGACGGCTTAGCTGAAGTATCCATAACAATCTACAGGTAAGCTACTAATATTGGACGGCTTAGCTGAAGTATCCATAACAATCTACAGGTAGCTACTAATATTGGACGGCTTAGCTGAAGTATCCATAACAATCTACAGGTAGCTACTAATATTGGACGGCTTAGCTGAAGTATCCATAACAATCTACAGGTAGCTACTAATATTGGACGGCTTAGCTGAAGTATCCATAACAATCTACAGGGAGCTACTAATATTGGACGGCTTAGCTGAAGTATCCATAACAATCTACAGGTAGCTACTAATATTGGACGGCTTAGCTGAAGTATCCATAACAATCTACAGGTAGCTACTAATATTGGACGGCTTAGCTGAAGTATCCATAACAATCTACAGGTAGCTACTAATATTGGACGGCTTAGCTGAAGTATCCATAACAATCTACAGGGAGCTACTAATATTGGACGGCTTAGCTGAAGTATCCATAACAATCTACAGGGAGCTACTAATATTGGACGGCTTAGCTGAAGTATCCATAACAATCTACAGGTAGCTACTAATATTGGACGGCTTAGCTGAAGTATCCATAACAAGTGTTCATTTTGTGATAAAATAGTTTGAAGGAAATCCTTATCTATTAGACCTTAGAGCAGGGGTGTCAAAGTCAAATGGACGGAGGGCCAAATAAAAAAATCAGCTACAAGACGAGGGCCGGACTGTTCGAATGTTCATTGAAAAATTTTTAAATGACGCATATAGTCTAGTGAACCTAATTGAACCTACTGAAAACCTAACAAATATATTACAATATGATCAGATAAATAAAGCAATATTTTCTTATGGCTCTGTCAGTAATCTTTAATTTTCAACAGACACAAAAGACAAATTTCCTTTATATAAATATCCCCATAACATGAACATTAAATGAAAGAAACCGGTATTCAAGGCACCATCAGTAGACTATATTTTCTATTTTAGCAAAAGTGGGCTAAATTTACTTCAAAGAAAAAACAATAATAGCAATTTTCTATCATCCACTCAACTGAAATATTTTTAAAATATAATTGGATTGAAATACAAAAAAATAAAGTGCAAAAATCTATTAATCAAAAACAACACTTTGTTTAAGGAGAAGTAACATGCAGTGAAAACAAATATTAAATTTTAACTTTTAAACTTGAACTGAGTAAAAACTCTAAATATGTGATTGCACAGTAATGTTCACTTGTTTGAGGTTGAGGGTGATACTTGGTGGTGTCCCATCTTTTCCACAAGTTCATCAATGTTCGGGGTAAGGCTCTGAGCTGAAGAAATCCTCAGAATTGAGTGGAGGTGTTCAGCAGTAAGTCGACTTCTGTGTGATGTTTTGTTCAGGTTCATCAAAGAAAACAGTTGTTCACACAGGTATGTGCTGCCAAACATAGACAACGTTTGAGCAGCCTGGATGCGCAGCTGGGGCATTGTGCCGGGGAGGAAACGGGCAAACTCCGCAGCACCCACTGCCGCATATTTTGCCCTCAGTGCATCATTGCATTGGAGGTCAATCAACTCCATTTGGAGGTTTGGTGGTGAGCTTTCCACGTCAACAGCAAATGGGTTACCGAGCAGTTCCAACCTGCTTTTTTGTGCTTCAAAGTCAGCAAATCGGCGTCGAAAGTCAGTGGTAAGCATACCTATTTTATCAGCCAACTGTGTGCTCGGGAACGCACTGGTAGAGAGCTTCTCTTTCATGGTCTGGCAGCTGGGAAAGTGGCTCAAATTTTCTTTCCGCATCTGCGTCTCCCACAGAGTCAGTTTGGTTTTAAATGCCTTCACTGTACTGTACATATCAGAGATGACACGATCCCGACCCTGCAGCTGCAAGTTTATTGCATTCAGATGACTCGTAATGTCACACAGAAAAGCCATTTCACACAGAAACATTTCGTCTCGGAGTTGTGTTGTGTCTTTCCCTTTGCTGTCCAAGAATAGACAAATCTCCTCACGAAGCTCGAAACATCTTTGAAGCACCTTTCCCTGGCTTAGCCATCGCACCTCTGTGTGATAAGGCAAATCACCATGCTCCGTTTCTAACTCCGTCAGAAATGCCTTGAACTGGCGGTGATTCAAACCTTTGGCTCTGATAAAGTTAACTGTGCGCGTGATGATGCTCATTACATGCTCCATTTTCAAGGCTTTACCGCACAACGCTTCCTGGTGTATGATACAATGATAAGCTGTCAGCTCACCTGTCGCGTTTTCCTCTTGCATCTTTTCCCGTATCTTCGCCACCAGTCCGCTCCTGTGTCCACACATCGCAGGTGCTCCGTCGGTTGTCAAACCCACGAGTTTTTCCCAAGGCAGCTCC